>NW_025386288.1:0-5740 GCF_016433145.1 Gracilinanus agilis
GGGGGCGCGGGGGGGGGTTGAAGGGGAAAGGGGAGCATGAATCATGTAACCATGTTAAAAATGAATATTAATAAATGTTAAATAAAAAAAAAACATTTGACTTTGAGAAAAACCCTTAAAAAAAAAAAGTGCTCCTCCTCTTTTTTTATTTATGCCTTGATTACAAATGCTCTTCCTCCACAGAAGAGGTGTTGGGAAATAGCAACTGGATTATCTTTATTGTCTCACAAAGATGCCATAACAATGCAAAGTGGTGAGCCAAATTTAAATTGGCAAAGAATTCAGGAACTGTGTGAACTGTCTCCAGTTCTGTCTTGACAGCACTGGCTTGTCAAATGTGATAGGATTAGTTGCTATAACAGTGCTCAGGAGGAGAACATATTCCAAACTATTCTTTTTACTTTCCCAGTCTAAACCAAACGATGTTTCCTTTCGTGGTCGTTTTTGAGAGGAAGGCTCTACATCATATTTTTTTTTGCTTTTTGTGCAGATTACTGCTTGTCTTCTGCCAGCTGCTATTGGCCATTTGTTTTCTGCTGGTGAGAAAAGGCATTGTGCCAAAGAAAATACCACTGTATTCTGCCTGTATATATCTGCAGGGACAAAGCTATTGGTTGAATTTAAGCAAATGTTCACTAGTGCTGATAGGATTCATTTGGGTAATTTTTCATCGAATAACAGCTCTTGAGTAGATTTAAAAGGCTAACATTCAAATTTCAAAGAGTCCTGGCATCATTCGTAAAAATTATAGGAATTTGAAATAAATTGTCCTTTTCCAGCTTCCATTCTAACACACCCTTCTCCTAACTTCCTTTGCCCTACAGAAAAAATCAGTTGGCAACATGTGATGTTAAAAATACTATCTCAAGCCAAATGATGACTACCAAAAGAAAGTGAGGCAGTGTCCCCAAACAATTATCAAAAGCTGCTAAACAAGAAACATGATTTGGGAAAGTATACATTTGGATGAAACATATGAACGTAGATGATTTCACATCTTTATATTTCAACAAAAACAACATGATGCTTTTAATGTATGTAGTCTTATTATGAGAAATAGGAAGGAAGGGAACTTAGAGAATCCTCCCCGCACTTAGGAATACCAAGATTCAAGTCTTATGTCTGACACATTTGGCTATGTTACCTTTGACAAATTAGTTAACTTTTCCATACCCAGCATAATTCTTTTTTTTATAACATCTCTTCAATTTTTTCTGGGTTATACATGTATTATCATACAAAATATATCTCCATATTATTCATTTTATAAGTGAATAATCTTATAAAACCAAAACCCCAAATCATATTCCCAGAAATATAAGTGATAAATCAAGTGTTTTCACCTGCATTTCTACTCCAAAAATTCTTTTCTCTAGAGGTGGATAGCATTCTTTTTAATAAGTCCCTCAGAATTGTTCTGGATCATTGCATTGGTGTTGGTAGCTAAGTATCACATTTGATCATTCCACAACATGGCAGTTACTCTATATAATGTTCTCCTGGATCTGCTTATTTCACTCTCATCATTTCACAGAAGTGTTTCCAGTTCTTTCTGAAATCATCCTGTTCATCATTCCTTATTGCAAAAAAGTATTCCATCACCATCATATACTACATTTTGTTCTGTCATTTCCCAGTTGAGGGAAATACTTTTAGTTTCCATTTTTTTGCCACCACGAAAAGCTTAGTTTTAAATATTTTTGTACAAACAGGACCTTTTCCATTTTTTTTATCTCTTTGGGATACAGACCTAGTAGTGGTAGTACTGGATCAAAGGGCAGGCATTCTTTTATAGCCTTTTGGGCATAACTCCAAATTGCCCTCCAAAATGGTTGGGATCAACTCACAATTCCACCAACAATGCATTAGTGTCCCAGTTTTGCCACATTCCCTCTAGCATTTATTATTTTCCTGTACTGTCATATTGGCCAATCTGATAAGTATGAGGTAGTACCTCAGAGTTTTAATTTTCAATTCTCTAGTCAAGTGGGATTTAGAACATTTTTTATGACCATTGATAGCTTTTATTTCTTCATCTGAAAACTGCCTATTCATATCCTTTGAATTTTTATCAATTATTACTTGGATTCTTATAAATTTGACTTAGTTCTTTATATATTTAAGAAATGAGACCTTTATCAGAGAAATGTTATAAAAATTCTTTTCCTAATTTGTTGCTTCCTTTCTAATCTTGGTTGCATTGGGTTTGTTTGTACAAACACTTTTTAATTTAATATAATCAAAATTATTCATTTTGCAACTTGTAATGTTCTCTATCTTTTCTTTGCTCATAAATTCCTCCCTTCTCCACAGATATCAATCTAAAACTAATTTTTGTCATACTTTTTTTCCAATTTTCCAAGAAATTTTTGTCAAATAGCAAGTTTTTATCCCCAAGACTGGGATCTTTGAATTTATCAAACATTAGATTGCTAAGGTAATTTACCTATAGTCTACTCCACTGATCAACCCTTTTATTTCTTAGCCAGTACCAAAATGTTTTGATGATTATTGCTTTGTGGTACAGTTTAAGATCTGGTACTGCTAGGCCATAATCTTTCACATTTTTTTTCATTAGTTCCCTTGATATTCTTGACTTTTTGTTCTTCCAGATGAATTTTATCATTTTTTCCAGTACTATAAACTAGTGTTTTTGTAGTTTGATAGGTATGGTACTGAATAAGTAAATTAATTCAGATAGGATTACCTCAGCCTACCTGAGAACAATAATGTTTTTCCAGTTGTTTATATCTAATTTTATTTCTGTGAAAAGGCCCTGGATAATTCTTGATTAAAATGGTTAGAGAAAATTCTCTATATCAATTAAATTAGGACTCATCTAAAAAATAAACTTTAGAAATGTACTCCACCACCTAAAAATCATTAAACATATACTTTTAGACCAAAGGAAGGAGAAAAAAATCTTTTGTAGTTGGTCTCAACTTTGCATCATTTTCTTAATAAGATCTAGTTTCTAAAATACTTCTTCTTTATTCTCTATTATTGTTATAAGGAAGAGAGAGTTATAGTAAGAGATGATGGTATTCAGAGGACAGATGCATGAGAAAGATTCTGGAATGTTGGAGAAGAGGGGTTGAGCAGGAACTCAGTGGCTATAGTTTCTCTCTGGGGATTTACTGACTGCAGGCACCTGGTAGGAGTGACTGCCAAATATCCTGGTGGAGTTTCTATACCTGTCCTTTCCACTGAGTCCTGTGTTTCTTTTGGAAGAAGGTCTTTGAACCTGAAGCTATCCTGAACCAACATCCAGCTATCTGCAGCTGTCAGTAAGCTGAGGTCTGAGTCCATCTGGACTTGGGACCTTTACCTTGGGTACCTGTCTTATCTGCCACAGACCAATACCTCTAATAACAATTCAGAGGTGTTTGCTTAGTGTTGGTGTAATAGCTAGATTTTAGGTTTCAGGGTTTTAGGTGAGAGAGGAGAAGGAAATAGAGTAGTCCATCAATTCTCTGAAGACTCTTAGTGAGAAGGTTTAGTTACTGGGGTATTTCGCTAGTAAATAGTGGTAGAAATTCCTTTTTTTCATCCAAAACTCTCATAGAATAAATGACAACTTCCAGTGACTTTTGCCTGATCTGTAACTGATTGGTCTGTGTACTGGACCCTTAGACCAGGCTCTGACCTAGTCAGAATTAACTGCTGGCCTTCAACCCACAGTGTAACATCCTTGTTACTGGCCCAAAATAATTCAGTTAATCCCATCTAATCCAAAATTACCCTAATACATTATAATGGTTAGCTCTCTAGGAAGAGACAGGAAAGGAACAAATTGGGAAATATAGGTGATATAAAAACAAAAGTTATCAATATTTTTAAAGGAACTGAAAGTGACATTTAATATCAAGTGGCATTTCCTCTTTCCTACACATCTCTTCTTCTATTCAGACACTCAAAATAATTGTAACTTCCCTCCAGGAATAATTTTGAATTAAAATCAGAGAAAGGAAACTCTAGGTCTTCCATCACCAAGATTGTGATCTGATAACTTTTATTGCATATATTCAATGAAATATTATCAACATTTTTACAATACTTGAGAGTTGGAAAAGAGCTCAGTGGGTTTACAGTCCAACTCCTATGTGAAAAGAATCCCCATTATAACATACCTAAGTTATCATCGAGAATGCTTAAATGACTCCAACTGTGGACTCTCCAATCTGAGGGCACTCCATTCATTTTTTGGATAATTTTAACTGTTAGCAAGATTTTTTTTACTCTAAAAGGAAGTCTAAATTTACCTCTTTGCAATTCTATCCATTATTCTTTATTCTCTCTTCTAGGTCTAAATAAAACAAATGTAAATATTCTTCCATATGCTGCTTTAAATACTTGAACAGAGTTTCAGACTCCACCTTCCCAAGTCTTCTATTCTCTAAGATAAAAAGCCTAGTTTTTGAAACCAGTCTTCATATGTCTTGATGTCAAGACCTTTCATCATCCTGCTCTGAACATTCTTCAGTTCATCAAAGTCCTTCTTATATCTTGATGCCCAGAGATGGATCCGATGCTTCATATGGTGACCAATAAAATCAAAGTATGGATGGATTATTGCTTCTCTGTTCCTGGAAACTATATCCCTATTATTGCAGCCCAAGATAGCAAATAAGCCTTTTAAATTACCTTTTTTGGTGGCCACGTTACATATTGTTTTTTTTCCCTATTTATTTTTAACCAGAGTTCAATTTTATTTTCATTTCCATATGCTGATGGATTATTCTAAATGCCCCAAATTCTTTTCATAAATGTTTATAGTTTCTCGTGTAGTTTCTTTATAGTTCCTTACCTTATATTTAAAAATATATTTTTACCTAAGTACAAGACTTTATATTTGTCTTCATATTATTGGATTTCATCTTATTATTTCCCATCCAGTGGTCCAGGGTGTCAAGATTTTTTTTTACCCTTTTTGTGGGTATAAAGTTAATCATCCCAACAAGTTTTGTGCATCATTCAGTTCTGAGAGCATACAATATATGCTTTTATCCAAAATGATGTTTTTAAGATAAAGGAGTCAGTATAGATCCATGGGCTATTCTATTGAATAGCTATTTTAAAATTGTCATTAAATCCTTTACTATTCTTTGAATCTAGACAGCCATTCAGTTCTACGTTGATCAGATTGTATTATCATCTAAACCAAATCTATCCATTTTCTCTACAAGAATATTATGAAATACTTTACCAAAAACTTTCTGAAAATCCAAGTAAACCATATCCACAGTATTCTACCATATCTTCTAATTTGTTAATCTTATGAAAATCGTATGGAAGGAGATTTTATTTAGCCTATTATGACTTGTTCTTAATAAAACCATGATAGGTTTTCGTATATAATTTTCTTTCTAGATATTTATCAATCAACTCCTTAATTAAAGTTTCCCAGGAATTGAGAACAAGGTCACTGAGTTATCATAGTCTTACTCTATACTCTTCCCTTTTCAAAAAATTTGGAATATTTTCCCTTTTGTTAGCTTTTACTACCTCTCACATTTTCCATAATATACCAAAAAGCATTACAATGGCTTAATAATAACTTCTGCCAGTTCTTTCAGGATATGAAGATATAATTCATCTGGACCAGGTGATTTGAACTCAATAAGAAGGAGGTAAGTTCTCTTTTATTATCTCCTTATCTTAGATCTCAGATCCCTCTTGTTAGCCCTGATGCTAATATGGAGAGGCTCAATATAATCCAAAAAACAATAGATTTGGAGTC
>NW_025386289.1:0-1861 GCF_016433145.1 Gracilinanus agilis
GGAAAATTGTGTTCCATGCCTTCTGGTCCTTCAATGTAGATGCAGCCAGATCCTGTGTTATCCTAACTGTGGTTCCCTGATATCTGAATGGCTTCTTTTTAGCAGCTTGTAATAATTTTTCCTTGGTATGGTAGGTTTTCAATTTGGCTTTTATATTCCTGGAAGTTGTCAGTTGTGGAATTCCACTTTTCCCTCTTTTTCGACAATTTCAGGGCAATTTTATCTGATAATTTCGTGTAAGATGTTATCTAAACTTTTTCTTTTATCATGTGTTCTGGTAAACCAATAATTCTTAAGTTGTTTCCCCTAGACTCGGTTCTCCAGATCTTTGGTTGAATAAATGAGGTGTGTTTCATATTATCCTCAAATTGTTCATTTTTTAAAATTTTGTTTAATACATTCCTACTGCCTTGTGAAGTCATTTGTTTCTAGTTGTTGAGTTCTGTTCTTTAAAAACTGAATTTCATCCCTGGCTTTTTGGTCATCCTTCTCCTTCTGGTCTGATTTTCTTTGTAGAACATCATTTGCCTTCTTTGCTTCCTTTTCAAGCTGGCCAGTTCTGGCTTTTATGTCTTTACTTTTTTGTTTCACTTCATATATTTCCTTTTTCAAATTGTCTTCCGCCACTCTTTGCCTCTTTTGATTATATTTTGAGTTCCTGAAATTCTTGAGTTAATTGAAATTTGAGATCTTCCAAACCCTGTGTCCAGTTTATTGGAACTACTTCCTCTTCTTCTATTTCTATTTCATTTGCTCTCTTTTGACTTCCTTGAAAGCTGTCAGTTGTCATTTCTTTTCTCTTTTCCTATTGCTTACTCATATTTTTTTTCCTTCCTGGTTCTACTAGTTTAAGCAGATGTATTTTATGATCTTTGATGAAAGATCTTCCCCCAGCTGGCACTGGAGGTTTCTAATTACTTTCTCTACCCTCTGAGGACTTCTTGTCTGTCTAAATGTTGGGTATAACCCTGTATTAATTGAATTAATTTTACTGCTTAATCTGCCCTGGGGCTAAAACCTCCAGAGGAGGGAAAAAGAAACAAAACAAAACAAAACAAAAAAAGAAAAGAAAAAGAAAAAAGAAAAAACTTTTGCGTGCGACAAGAAGGAATATTTTTCCTGAACTGAGCTCCCCAGCAGTGGGGTCCCCCTGGGCTGTCCACTGTGTTTGATCTGATTTTCTTTTTTCTTGAAGCCCTGTGTTCTGTATCTCAGTTTGAGGAAGCCAAGCTGTCTGGTCTGGTGTTTGGCTCTCTCTAAACCACCATCTTCAGGATGTTTTCGCTGTGTTTCTCTGCTTTTCTCCTCCAGCCACCTCTCCAGTGCCTGTGTTTAACTCCCTGAGTCTGTTGCTAGCACGGCCCTCTCTCCCTACCACTGAGTTCACTCTCCCTGAGATTTCCCAGGTTGCTGGAGACTCCACATAGCATGTGAGGGAGAGGTCCTAGGATTCCCCTTCTAAGCCCTCAGACCCCACAGTTCAAGAATTGAAGCCTTTTCCTTGGCGTACCTCTTTAGTTGTGCTGTAGTAGGGTACCCCATGCTCTGTCCCATTTTTAGATGTGGTCCTCTTTCTTCTCAAAGCTCATTGTTTTAGTGTGTAAGGGTGTGGAGGTTTTAAGATTTACTCCATCTAAGCCACCATCTTCCCAGAAATCCCTTGATTTAATGATTTAATTAATTTTGGGGAAGAGGGTAGGCTAGGAAATCTTTTGTCTGAGGCTTAGTATAGGAGGAGCAACAGGAGGCAGCTGCCACCCCCCTTCCCCTGAGGGTAAAAAGCTAGGTGCTTCCTGGCCTGACATACAAAGAGGAAAATTGTGGATAGGCATAAAGTGAGAAGAGGAATCCAATTGTCAGA
>NW_025386290.1:0-5441 GCF_016433145.1 Gracilinanus agilis
TCTTCTCTTCTCTTCTCTTCTCTTCTCTTCTCTTCTCTCTCTTCTCTTCTCTTCTCTCTCTCTCCTCCAAAATGGGGGAAGTGAGAAATGACATGATGAACAACAACAAATGGTTCCTTCTAGGACCAAATCTTTGATCTAGATATGGAAACTACATGTCCAGCCTAGAGAAGTTTCTCTCATGCCAGGGTCAGCAGGGGAGGGAGCCAACAGAAAAGCCCCCATGGGAGAAGATGCCAACTTTAGTCTGGGCTTATGTCTCTGGAGCTGGAACATAGGAAGAAAGAAACTTTTATCTCTATAGGAGATGGAGGTGATGGCCAAGAGCTTATTAGTATTAGCTTGGCCATACCTGAGAGTCATATCTGACATCACCTGCTGGGAATCGTAAACAGAGGAGGAAGAGCTGGGATGAGGAACAAGCTGAGTGGCACAGCTGGGGGGCTCCGGTGGGCCTTTGGGTCCCTATCAGTAATGCCTGATACTCCTGGAATCACTGGGAACTGTGAGAGGGGTAGGGGGTGGTGGGTGGTAAACTGCCTCCCAAGGACTGTAAGTGACAAAAAATTGATACAGATCGTCAGTAAAGGATTTGTCATTGGAAGATACGTTTAGGAGTTCTGCTGCTGGTATCTTTTTCTTTGTGCTATCAGTGAAATTTGCTTCTTTTATTTTGTAACCAGTATGGCTTTTGAGAGGATATTATCTTAGCATAATGAGAAATGCTCCACATGCATTTGCTTAGATTTTTTTTTTTAGGCAGGGGGTTGGTGGTGGGGACAGGAGCCAAGAAGGGGAGAGGATCCCCTCGGGTGAACCTGTGTCATGAGAGGATTTTTGACACGGGGGTTATATGCTTAGAAAGTAAAACCCTCTTATCTGGCATTTTATTCATAAAAAAATCCTCTATTAACTAGCACTTCCAGCACAAGCGCAGCAGTGATAATTGATGTCAATAATTATGTCCCTGAGGCACTGTAAGGCTATGAAGGCCTTCCTGAAACTTCAAAGATTTCATATTATTCAGCATAGCTTGAATGTTGTATTAGATTTGGATTCTTTAAAAAGCAGTAATTTATGGGGAAACAACATGGTATAGATGAAAGAACACTTTTCTAAGAGTCAGCGGACCTGAGTTCAAATCCTGTGTCTGACACTTTGTGACTTTGGACAAGTCTTCACTTACCCATACCTCAATTTACTCATCTGTAAAAAGAGGAGGCTGCATTCTCCCCTTCCAGCTTTGGATCTATAATCCCTTGTTTGGCATAGATGTCAAATTTCCATTGAGCAGCCCTCTTGGTTACCAGAAGAGGCTGACTCCTTATCAGTGCTCATAAGAGTGAGTATAGCAAAATGGATGGAATGTGAGTTTGGGGTTCTTGAAGAAATTATGGAAAGACACAAAGTCAATGTCTTCTTTTCCTTTCTATTCCAGAGAGGACATTGTTGTATGACATTATATAGATGCTATTGTCATCTCCATTTTATAGATGAGGAAACTGAGGCAAACATATTAAGTGAATCTAGAGTCAAGAATATATAAATTCGAATCTTACCTCTGACATTTGCTAGTTGTGTGACTCATAGACAAATCACTTAGCTTCTCTAAGCCTTAGTTCAATCATCTATAAAATGGGAATGCCAAACACCTATATGTGGTACCAACGCAACTATATATCTGTAGAACTCCTTATAACTTTTTTTCATTGAAAGATTTTTGTCATTCAGTTGTCTGACTCTGACCCCATTTGTGATTTTCCTGCTAAAACACTGTACTAGTTGCCATTTCCTTCTTCAACTCATTTTATAGATGAGGAAACTGAGGCAAACAGGGTTAAGTGAACTGTCCAGGATCACATAGCTAGGGAGTACCTAAATTCTGGCACTCTATCTACTGTGCCACCGAGGTACCCTCCTATACTTTGTTCATACTATTCATCTATCTGGCATGAATGAGTGGCTAAGTGGTTCAGTGGATAGAGGGACTTGCCTGGATTCAGAAAGACCTGAGTTCAAATTTATCCTCAGCCACTTACTAACTCTGTGACCTTGAGTAAATCACTTACTCCATCTGCCTCAGTTGCCTCAACTATAAAATGGGGGAGAATAATAATATTTATCTCCCAAAGTTACTGTGAGGATCATGAGGTGATTTTTATAAAGTGCTTAGTACAGTGCCTGGACTATATAAATGCTACCTGTTATTATTATTGAATTCCATTTCCCTTCCTTTCCTATTTAGCAAAATGGCTCAACTACTTAAAGGCTCAATGCAACTCTTAAAAACTCTCTGAAAACCTTCCAGATTACTCCAATCCACAGAGATCTCTTCCTCCTTGAAACTTTTCTAGCACTTAATATCTATACTCATCTGGCTCTTAGATTATACTCTTGGAACATCTGTCATATTGTTGCCTCGTAGAATCATTTAACTCTTTAAAAAAAATTGAACTTTTTAGGTGTGTGTGTTTTGTCTGCTCAGCTCTATAGTAACTATTTAGAACTTAGTATCAGTTCTAAGAGAGAAGAGCAGCAAAGGCAAAGAACTGGGGGTTAAGTGACTTGCCCAGCGAGGAAGTGTCTGAGGCAAGATTTGGTCCCAAAATTACTACCTCTTAAAGTCCTTCCTATCTTTTAAGTCCACATCAAGTGTCACTTGGTTCACAAAGTCTTTTCTAACCCTCATGACCAGTCAGATGTATTATGCCCCTTAATAGTCCAGCAACATTTGTTTCCAACCTTTCTTAGAGTACCTATAATCTACCTTATATAATAATAATAGGAACAAAGTGCCAGGAACTGTGCAAAGTGCTTTGCAAATATCTCATTTGTTCTCATTCTTTTAAGACAGTGATTCCTAAAGTGGGTGCCACCGCCCCCCGGTGGGTGCTCCAGCAATCCAGGAGGGCGGTGATGGCCAGAGCTGCATTTATCTTTCCTATTAATTGCTATTAAAATTAAAAAAAAATTAATTTCCAGGGGGCTAAGTAATATTTTTTCTGGAAAGGGGGCGGTAGGCCAAAAAAGTTTGGGAGCCACTGGTTTAAGAGATCACATGGTATAGTGAATAGAACGCCAGGTTTGGTTGAGTGGATCTGGGTTGAAATTTCACCTCTGACACTTACTAGCTCTATGACCAAGGGCAAGTTACATAATCTGAATATCTATCCTTTTCTCTAAAATAAGAATAAGGATCCTGCAGAACCCATCTTATAGGATTGTTATTAGACTCTATCAAACAACACAATGCCTGTAAAGCAACATTTAGATGCTATTCACATGTCAATTTTAAATATAATAACGAATAATTTTTTGCCTTAATAATTATTTGCCTTCCTTATTTCCAATACTAAATTGTGAGCACCTGGAAGGCAAGAATGTGTCTTGCTTAGTTCTGTTTCCTCGGGCGCAGCCTGGAGCCTTGGCTTCTTAATAGGTATTTGTTCAATTGCATACTAAAATAGCTTTGTCTAATATTCTCGTATGTTCACAAAGAAAAGTGTTATATAAAATATTTTACTTTAGCTTAATAAACTTATAATTCAAAATATCTTGCTTAATAAAGAAAGGAATTTTTCATCAGAGTCTTTTGGAACTAAATGATATTTTCTAAAATGCTACAGGCTAACAGCTTGGGTGAAGAAGAAAGCTCTAACCAAATAGTAAATTCTGGATGGACCTCTCTTGTTTTTCCCTCAAATGTACCAAATTCAGTATTTTTTGCATAGCCAGAGAAATAATCTTCTTGTGTGCATTTCATGACATTTATTCACATCCCTTCCATTCATTCTTCCTTGGCGTGATCAGGAGAAAGTCCAGCTGTTTGCTGATGAAGGATCATAGTTTATTTGAGGTTTGATGCAGAACAAGCAATGTTCCATCATCTCTTATATAATCTGCTTTTTCTTTGTATCCCCAGTGCCTAGCACAGTGCCTTGCTCTTATTTGTGTGTTGAACTATATAAAACATCCAGATGGAAATGGAAAAACTCAAACTTAAAATGTCAGATGTTTCCAAACATTTGGCAAAGCATAGACAAAACATCTGGATTCTTGACTGGATTTTTCCACTTTCACCCTCATCTTTAGTGGTGGGTAAAAACAACTTAAGATTGAATCTACATATGAAACTAAATTGTCATCAAAGGATTACAAGCAAAAGGCAATACTTGAGTCACCCAGGAGGGCCCCAGGAGAACCAGAAGCAAATTACCGATATGCCATGAAGCATAATCATATCATCCCAATAATTCTCAAGAGAATGAGAGTTTCTTTTATGTTGGATTTCCTCACCAGAGAGGAAAGTTTGATTAAAGAAAAGCATTATCTAAATTATGAACTACTAAGTTCATGGTGCACCCTGCTCCCCATGTGTTTTGGGGTTTTTTTTTGGTCATAAGACTTCTGCCTAGAAACTCAACAGAGAATCTTGCCTTGGCTTGGCTTAATGCTTGCTGAGCTCCACCACTGTGGTTTGGATCATGAGCCCATAAAGACAGAGCTGAGAAGTATCTGAGAAGCTATTCAGTCCATTCCTATCATTTTATAGCTAAAGAAATTGAGGACAAGCTACTTCTCTACTGTCACACAAGTAGCAAGAATCAGATGCAGGATTCAAACCCATTCTCTGAAGCTGGAATTAAAGAATTGTTAATAGAATTGATCAATTTGAGGACATATCTGTGTCACTATCATTAATAATATGTGTGTGAATTATATCAGATTTTAAAATACAATTATTTCAATACAAAGGCAACTAGGCTTAAAGAAAATATCTTCAAGGGAAGAGAATCCTTCCTTAAAGGAAAGAATTGTATTGCTTTTCCTTCTAAATAATATATAACTTCTTAAAAAACCCTTTTCTTCAGTCTTAGAATCAATACTGGGTATTGGTTCCAAGGCAGAAAAGTATCAATAATATATAACTCTTAATTCATAAGAAATAGCAGGATGCAGGGAAAGAGGGAAGAAAATAAGGAAATAAAGAAAGAAAAAGAGAGAAAGAATGCAAAGGAAACATTAAAGAAATACACAGAAGACAAGTAGCTAGGTAGCATAGTGGATAGAGAGCCAGGACTGCATTTGGGAGAACCTATGTTTAAATCTGCTATAAGTCCTACCTGTGTGACCCTGGGCAAGTCATTTAACCCTCATTGCCTAACCCTTACTACTCTTCTGCCTTAAACAGAAGGTAAGGGTTTTAGGGGAAAAAAATGCACAGAAGAGAGCAGAAATAAGTTCAGAAGGAGATAATCAGGGAAATATTTCTACTATTTGTATATAGAAACTTAAAAATACATATATAATATATACTTAAAAATAAAACGATTCTTAAATATACATACTTAAATATATATCATGTATACTTATATGTATCTTATATACTTCAAAACATATATTATAGATACATATCTTATATATTTTATATATTTAAAAAC
>NW_025386291.1:0-7752 GCF_016433145.1 Gracilinanus agilis
TGAGGGTGTAGACTCGAAACTACCACACCAATGCAACTACCAACAATTTGGAAATTGGTCTTGATCAAGGACACATGACAAAACTAGTGGAAATGCGCATGGGTAGGGGGTCGCGGGGGGGGGGGGTTGAAGGGGAAAGGAGGAGCATGAATCATGTAACCATGTTAAAAATGAATATTAATAAATGTAAAAAAAACTTTTATTTTGCATTATTATCTGGAAAGGATGAATTTATTTTTTCTGCTAATCAGCATTTAACCGTTATGAAGACTTTATATCTTAATACATGATCAAAATTTTCTCTAAGTAGCATGCAATATTGAGAACAAAGAATATTCATTTATATTCCCATTCAATTTTCTCTAGAAATTTATTAATCACATTTTTCTAAATTCCATTTTCTTCTTTAATGTATTTTTCATTATTGTTTTCATTAAATTGATCTAGTTCTTAGAGGGGATTGCTGAGGTCCTTATACATATTATAGTTTTGTTTAGTATTTATATTACTTTATTGTCTATGGTGACTTTATTAAGATATAATTTCTTTTCTTATGTCTTTTTTTAATTGTGCACCTCTCCTTTTTTATTTTATTTTTTCGAAAACTTCTCCTATGGTTACATTATTCATGTTCTTACTCTCTCCTTCACCCCTCAACCCCTCCCCCCAGCCAATGCACATTACCACTGGTTTCATGTGTCATCAATCAGGACCTATTTCCATATTCTTGATAATTGCACTAAATCTATTTTTGTTTTAGCTTTGCTTGAGATCATGACTGCTACCCCTTATTTTTATTTTTATTTTTCCTACAGTTGAAACATAATAAATTATACTCCAGCCCCTTAACTTTACTTTGTGTCTTTTTTAAAACTTCAAAAGTGTTTTTGTAAATGACTTATTATGGGGTTCTGTTTTTTTAATCCACTCTTTTCTGTCTCTGTTTTATAGGTGAGTTCAACACATTCATTTTCACAGTTTTGATTAGCACCTGTGTACTCCTCTCCATCTCATTCCCCCTCTTTCTTTTCTTCTTTATATCATGTCATCCTAATCAACTTACTCTTGTATCCTCTGTTAATATATACTCATTTTAAATGCTGTATTACTGATAAAATTTTAAGGGTTACAAATATCTTTCCATAAGGGAATATAACCAGTTTGACCATACTGAGTCCCTTAAATTTTATCTTATTTACCTTTTTATACTTCTTTTGAGTCTTCTTTTTGGTCATCAACTTTCTCTTTAGGTCTGATATTTTCATCAGAAGTGCTAGGAAATCTATTTTATTAAGTAAACATTTTTTTCACAGAAAGAATGTATTCAGCTTTTCTGGCTTACAAATATAGGTCCTTTGCTTTCTGTAATATTTTATTCCACACCTCCTTATCCTTTAATGTAGAAATTATTATGTCTTGCTGGGTAATCTTGACTGTGGCTCTGTGATTTTTGAATCATTTCTTTCTGGCTATTTGTACTATTTCTCTATGCCTGAAAGGTCTGGAATGTGGTTATAATATTCCTGGGAGTTGTCATTTGGGGATTTATTTCAGGTAGCGATAAGTGGATTCTTTCAATTTCAATTTTATTCTCTTGTTCAAGAATGACAGGGTAGTTTTCTTTATCTTTTTAATTTTAAAATTTTATTTAATTTAGAACATTTTTCCATGGTTATAGGATTCATGTTCTATCCTTCCCCTCCTCCCACCCCCTCCCATAGCCGACACACAATTCCACTGGGTTTTACATGTGTCATTGATCAAGACCTATTTCCATATTATTGATATTTGTGCTAGGGTGCTAATTTTCAGTCAATATCCCTAATTATATCTCCATCTTCCCATGTGATCAGGCAGCCGCTTTTCTTCTGTGTTTCTACTCCCACAGTTCTTCCTCTGAATGTGGATAGTGTTCTTTCTCATAGGTGCCTCATAGTTGTCCTGGATCATTGCATTGTTACTAGTAGAGAAGTCCATTACATTCGATTTTACCACAGTGTATCTGTCTCTGTGTACAATGTTCTCCTGGTTCTGCTCCTTTCACTCTGCATCAGTTCCTGGAGGTTATTCCAGTTCACATGGGATTTCTCCAATTCATTATTCCTTTGAGCACAATAGTATTCCATCACCAGCAGATACCACAATTTGTTCAGCCATTCCTCAATTAAAGGACATACCCTCATTTTCCAGTTTTTTGCCCCCACAAAAAGGGCAGCTATAAATATTTTTGTACAAGTCTTTTTCCTTATGATGTCTTTGGGCATCATAAGCAGCCAGCAGTGGCATGACTGGATCAAAGGGCAGGCATTCTTTTAGTGCTCTTTGGGCATAGTTCCAAATTGCCATCCAGAATGGTTGAATCAATTCACAAATCCACCAGCAATGCATTAATGTCCCAATTTTGCCACATCCCCTCCAACACTCATTACTTTCCTTTGCTGTCATTTTAGCCAATCTGCTAGGTATAAGGTGGTACCTCAGAGTTGTTTTGATTTACATTTCTCTAATTATTAGAGATTTGGACCACTTTTGAAAATTGCCTATTCATAATTCTTGCCCATTTTTCAATTGGGGAACGGTTTGATTTTTTGTATAATTAATTTAGCTCCTTATTTATATGAGTAATTAGAACTTCGTCAGAGGTTTTTGTTATAAAATTTTTTCTCAATTTCTTGTTTCCCTTCTAATTTTAGTTTCAGTGGTTTCATTTCTATAGAAACTTTTTAATTTAATGTAATCAAAATTATTCATTGTACATTTTTTAATTTTTTCTAACTCTTGCTTGATCTTAAAATCTTTCCTTTCCCGTAGATCTGACAAATATACTATTCTGTGTTCACCTAATTGTTTATAGTTTCCTTCTTTATATTCAAGTAACTCACCCATACTCAGTTTATCTAAATGTAGGATGTGCGATGTTCATCTAAACCTAATCTCTCTCTTATTGTTTCCAATTTTCCTAGCAGTTTTTGTCAAATAGTGGGTTTTCCCCCCAAAGTTGGGGTCTTTGGGTTTATCATAGACTGCCTTGCTGAGGTCACTTACCCCAAGTGTATTCCACGGATCCTTGATGACTACTGCTTTTATAGTTTAAGAGCTGGTACTGCTATGTCACCTTCTTGCACATATTTTTTTTCATTATTTCCCTTGATATTCTTGACCTTTTGTTCTTCCAAATGTATTTTGTTATAGTTTTTTTCTAATTGACTAAAAAAGCTTTTTTGGTACTTTAATAGGTATGACACCAAATAAATAGATCAATTTGGATAGGATGGTCATTTTATTATGTTATCTTGTTCTACCCATGAGCAATAAATGCTTTTTCCAATTGTTTAGATCTAGTTTTAATTGTGTGGAGAGTGTTTTGTAGTTGTGTTTGTATAATTCCTGTGTTTGTCTTGGCAGATAGATTCCTAAGTATTTCATACAGTCTAGGGTGATTTTAGGTGATTTTAAATGTAATTTCTCTTTCTAACTCTTGCTCCTAGGATGTTTTGGAAATATATAGAAATCCTGATGATTTATGTGGGTTTATTTCATATCCTGCAACTTTGTTAAAGTTGTTGATTATTTCCACTAGCTTTTTAGTTGATTCTCTGGAATTCTTTAAGTATACCATCATATCATCTGCAAAGAGTGATATAGCTTGATCTCCTCATTGCCCATTTTAATACCTTCAATTTCTTTTTCTTCTCTAATTGCTATTGCTAATGTTTCTAGTGCAATGTTAAATAATAGAGGTTATAAATCCTACGTGATCATAAGGAAAATGCAAGAATGGTTCAATATTAGGAAAACCATCCACATAATTGACCATATCAGCAAGCAAACCAACAAAAATCACATGATTATCTCAATAGATGTAGAAAAAGCCTTTGACAAAATACAACACCCATTCCTATAGAAAACACTAGAAAATATAGGAATAGAAGGGCCTTTCCTAAAAATAATAAACAGTATATATCTAAAACCATCAGAAAGCATCATCTGCAATGGGGATAAATTAGAAGCCTTCTCAATAAGATCAGGTGTGAAACAAGGATGCCCATTATAACCTCTATTATTTAACATTGTACTAGAAACACTAGCAGTAGCAATTAGAGAAGAAAAAGAAATTGAAGAATTTTTGTGTCTCTTTTTTTTCATTCTGCTAATTCTGCTTTTCTTCACTTTCATTTCTCTTCCCCATTTTTTCTCTTCCTCTTATTTGGTTGGACATCTTTTTTGAGCTCTTATAGAGCTTGAGACCAATTCCCATTAATTCTTTGAAGTTTTGCACGTAGCTGCTTTGATCTCACTATCCCATTCTGAGGCTGGCACTTCTTTGTCTTTATATCTTTATAATAACGTTCTATGTTTAGCTTTTGTTGTCATTGTTTTATGTGTGAATCTCTGTGTGTGTGTGTGTGTGTGTATGTGTGTGTGTGTGTGTGTGTGTGTGTGTGTGTGTGTGTGTGTTTTATATTCACTCATTTCCCTAGCCTTTTGTTCAACTTTTATTTTCAACTTAAATGTGGGATAAGTTGTCAGGTTAGAGTGGACATTCTCCTAAACTTCAGTTTCCTTGCTGTTACCTTCAACTCTAGTTCTGAGTTTCTTCAAGTTTCAGCTCTTCCAAGGTGGTATGATGGTCTGTGGGCCAGGATCTCTGAAAACCACCTCTAAATGCTGATTCAGTCTTTCTGAGGGCCTGCTGATGGTTTACAGGCCTCAGAGCACTATGAGTTTCCTGGTTCTGGGGCTCAGGGCCTAACCTTAGGCTGGGGCAGGGCCTTTGGGCCTCAGCTTGGGCATACACAATGCTTTGCTCAGGGGATTGGGACCTCCCCTGGGGCCTGGCAAGGTCTCTAAGCCTTACTCTGGGCCTACACCAGCCATGGGCCCTGTGGACTGCCTTAGCCTAAGGGATGAGGCCTCACTGCCAGCTTGTGCTAGGGCTTGGAACCTAAAGGGGTACAGGATGGGCAGTCTTGATGAATGCTGAGGTCCCCCTGATGCCACTGAAGCAGACTCTCTCTACTTTCAAGTTGTTTTCTGAGGGAAAATTGCTTCCTTCTCTCCCCTTGTTGTTTCTGTCTCTGCACTCTTTCTATGGCAGTGTTATTTTAAGGTTGCTCAGAAAGTATTCTCAGAGAGATTCGAGCTTTCTCTGCCCTTACTCTGCCATCATGGCTTTGCCTCTGTGTGTGTGTGTATGTGTGTGTGTGTGTGTGTGTGTGTGTGTGTGTGTGTGTGTGTGTTTCAATGGCAGAATAGGGTCACCTGCCCAAGCCAGAGTCAGGTTTGTTGAAGCCAACTACTTTTAGGGCACATTTTCTTTTTTTCTTTTCTTTTTTTTTATTTGAAAATTTTTATGTAATTAATTAACTTAGAATATTTTTCCATGGTTACATGAATCATTTTCTTTCCCTCCCTTCTTCCAACACCCCCTCCCATAGCCAACGAGCAATTCCACTGGGTTTTGCATATGTCATTGATCAAGACCTATTTCTATTTTATTAATATTTGCACTAGGGTGATCGTTTAGAGTCTACATCCCCAATCATATCCCCATCTACCCATGTGATCAAGCAGTTGTTTTTCTTCTGTGTTTCTCCTCCCACAGTTCTTTCTTTGGATGTGGATAGCATTTTCATGCCAGGAGGTAAGTCATGTCATCCTTAAAAAAGGCTGTGCAGACATGAGAGGCCACTGACTACCGTTACTGCTCGCAGAGAGAGGATGACCCTCTGGCCTGTGCACCCCAAGTGCACAGTTGTGAAAATAGTTTCTAGAGTATCCACAACGCATGCTTCATCATTTCTGTCACTTGCCTCTTGCTAAAGGATTTCAAGTTAGAAGTAAGATGTGACATATAGAATCATAGCTATGGGTAATTTTTTTTTGACTTATGCATTAACTGGTTTTATCTGAGCTATGGTTGCATAGTCATCAGCTTCTCTCTACCAGAATCATCAAAATTAAGTAGCAAGACAATAGTTAAGTCTACTGGTGATGACTCAAGATGCAGTGGATTAGTTTGGTGTCTTCCATATCTGGCCAAGCTCTAAGCACCCCTCAGTATCTGCTTCTGTGGCCCTCGTGCCTTCTGGATTAAATTGTTCATGTGGCTTATTCTATCAGGGAAGTCTTCATATATCTGAGATAGATCCTTCCCTAACTCACGGACAGGTCTTACGTCTGTCTGATGCCTTCGATCTGTTTTAGCAAATGTTGAGCTAGTTTTACCCAAGTGTGGCTTCTGGGCTTGCTCTAGCTTCTTGGAACCACAGGTGAGACGTGGGTACAAGAGGACACCAAAAGAGGAAAGTGCATAGGAAAAAAATAAGAAGAAAAATTGTCAGTCTTCACTTCAGTCGTAGTCATCCCTGAACACCTTGCACCGTCCCTGAAAAACAGTAGGTTCTTTTAAACTAGTTATTGACTTAACTCAACAATCATTTTCTGCATAAAGTCTTTGACATAATAGCTCACTATTCCCCAATAATAATAATTTCTTGCCAATCCCCTCTTTTTAACATTTACACTCCCACATACAACCCCAAAACTATTATATATAGTGAGCTACTATGTCAAAGACATATATACACACATACATGTAAGGTTATGCACACATATATGTACATATACGTATACACATAACGAATATGTGTATATAAGCAATTATTATCCTGTTTTATATTTTATTATTTTATTTTTATTTTTTATTTATTTTATTTTTATCATTTTATTTTTAAACTACCCACATGTAGATATTATTTTATTCTTTACATTTGTATTCCCAGTCCCTAGTTCTTGATATACAGTAGATATTGTAAATTTATTTTCAAGAATGACTTTCCTTTTTATATTATTATGATTTCCCCCAGTATCTCTCCCCATTTCAAAGAGCTATTCCCTTACAACAAATGATATTTTTAAAGAAATACAAATAAGAAAACTAGGACAATTGATCCTCACATCAAAATGCCTCTAAATATGCGCAATTTGTAAGATTTATACAGCTCGCAACTTGGCAAAGGAATTGGTCAAATAGGAATATCTTTTTATATCTCTCGTTCATGCTATTGTTGTTTCAATTTTTGTAACATTCACTTTTTGATTGTGTTTGTGTGGCTCTTCTTTCCTTTTTCACTGATGCCATCAGTTGTATATTGCATAATCCCATTTGCCATTTTTAACAACATAGTAATATTTCATTACATTCATGGTTACCTAATTTGTTTCTAATTTTTTACTATCATAAAATGTCATACTACTAATAATTTGGCATATACTAATAATTTGGCATACATAGAAACTGTTTTCCCCCTTTTTCAATGGACTTCTTATAATATAAATCATGTAATATAATCTCTTCATTAAAAGGCATGGAAATTATAGGCACTTTTTTCATGATTCTATATTTCTTTACAAAATTATTGCACCAACTTTTTTTAATCTATAATCTACCACTTTGCCTTTGTACACTTTGACACAACACTTCTAATTCCTGACTATTCTCATCTTTATAGTTTTTTGCTACTTTTAAGGATATAATGTGCATCCTTAGTTGTTTTCTTTTTATTTAACATTTGCATTCTCTTATTATTAATGATTAGGAACATTCTTTCATGTGCTTATTAATGGTTTGCATTTCTCCTTTTGAGAATCATTTTTTATATCCTTTGACAATTTTCCATTGGGAACTGGATTTTGTTAACAAATCATCATACATGTGTATAAAACTTTATATCAAACTTTATGTTATAT
>NW_025386292.1:0-5084 GCF_016433145.1 Gracilinanus agilis
AAACAAGGATGCCCATTATCACCTCTATTATTCAACATAGTACTAGAAACACTAGCAGTAGCAATTAGAGAAGAAAAAGAAATTGAAGGGATCAAAATAGGCAATGAGGTGACTAAGCTATCACTCTTTGCAGATGATATGATAGTATACTTAAAAAATCCTAGAGAATCAACTAAGAGGCTGGTAGAAATAATCAACAACTTTAGCAAAGTGGCAGGATACAAAATAAATGCACATAAAACATCAGCATTTCTATACATTTCCAACACATTAGAACAGCAAGAGGTAGAAAGAGAAACACCTTTTAAAATCACCCTAGACAATATAAAATACTTGGGAATCAATCTAACAAAACAAACTCAGCTATTATACAAAAAGAACTGCAAAACAATTTCCAAACAAATAAAACTGGACCTCAACAATTGGGAAGCCATTAACTGTTTATGGGTAGGATGAGCTAACATAATAAAAATGAACATCATACCCAAATTAATTTACCTATTTAGGGCCATACCTATCAAATTACCAAAAAACTTCTTTACTGAATTAGAAAAAACTATAACAAATTTCATTTGGAATAACAAAAGATCAAGAGTATCAAGGGAAATAATTAAAAAAATTTTGAAGGAAGGGGGCCTAGCAGTACCAGATATTAAACTATACTATAAAGCAGTAGTCATTAAATCAATATGGTACTGGCTAAGAGATAGAAGGGAGGATCAGTGGAATAGACTCGGGGTTGATAAACTCAAAGAGCCCAACTTTTGGGACATGAATCCACTATTTGACAAAAACTGCTGGGAAATTTGGAAAACAATATGGGAGAGATTAGGTTTAAATCAACATCTCACAGCCTATACCAAGATAAATTCAGAATGGGTGAATGACTTGAATATAAAGAGGGAAACTATAAAGAAGTTAAGTGAACACAGAATAGTATACTTGTCAGATCTCTGGGAAAGGAAAGAATTTAAAACCAAGCAAGAGTTAGAGAAAATTACAAAATGTAAATTAAATGGTTTTGATTATATTAAACTAAAAAGTTTTTGTACAAACAAAAACAATGTAGTCAAAATCAGAAGGGAAACAACAAATTGGGAAAAAATCTTTATAACAAAAATCTCTGACAGGGGTCTACTCACTCAAATATACAAGGAGTTAAATCAATTGTATAAAAAATCAAGCCATTCCCCAATTGATAAATGGGCAAGAGACATGAATAGGCAATTTTCAGGTAAAGAAATCAAAAGTATCAATAAGCACATGAGAAAGTGTTCTAAATCTCTAATAAGTAGAGAAATGCAAATCAAAACAACTCTGAGGTATCACCTCACACCTAGCAGATTGGCTAAACTGAAAGAAGTGGAGAGTAATGAATGTTGGAGGGGATGTGGCAAAATTGGGACATTGATGCATTGCTGGTGGAGCTGTGAACTGATCCAGCCATTCTGGCTGGCAATTTGGAATCATGCTCAAAGGGCTATAAAAGACTGCCTGCCCTTTGATCCAGCCATCCCATTGCTGGGTTTGTACCCCAAAGAGATCATAGATAAACAAACTTGTACGAAAATATTTAAAGCTGCACTTTTTGTAGTGGCAAAAAACTGGAAAATGAGGGGATGTCCTTCAATTGGGGAATGGCTGAACAAATTGTGGTATATGCAGGTGATGGAATACTATTTTGCTAAAAGGAATAATAAACTGGAGGAATTCCATGCAAATTGGAGAGACCTCCAGGAATTGATGCAGAGCGAAAGGAGCAGAGCCAGAAGAACATTGTACACAGAGACTGATATACTGTGGTGAAATCGAATGTAATGGGGTCCTGTCCCAGCAGCACTGCAATAACACAGGACAGCTCTGAGGGATTTATGGTAAAGATGCTACCCACATTCAGAGGAAGGACTGCAAGAGAGGAAACATATAAGATAAACAATTGCTTGAATGCATGGGCTGAGGTGGACATGAATGGGAAATAGACCCTGAACAAGGACACATGTTACAACCAGTGGAAATGTGCGTTGGCCATGGGTGGGGGGATAGCGGGGGTTGAAAGGGAAAGTAGGGGCATAAAGTATGTAAACAGGTTAAAAACAAATATTAATAAATGTCTAATGATAAAAAAATATTGAATAGAGTTCACTACAGAGAATTATATATAGCATTTCTCCACATAGGAATACAGATAATTAGATCTTACTGAGGCCCTTAAAGAGTTAAATTTAAAAATTATGAGTTTTCTTTCTTTCCTCTCTGTTTCTTATTTACCTTTGCATGTTTCTCTTGGTTTTTGTGGATGGATATCAAACTTTCCATTTAGGCCTGGTCTTTTCTGTGCAAATACTTGGAAATCTTCAATTTTGTTGAATGCCCATACTTTCCTCTGGAAGTATATAGTCAATTTTTATGGGTAGTTGATCCATGGCTGAAGGTCCAGCTCTCTTGCCTTTCTGAATATCATATTCCAAGCTTTGCCGTCTTTTAGTGTGGACGCTGCCAGATCCTGTGTGATCCTCATTGGTGCTCCTTTATATTTGAATTGTCTCTTTCTGGCTTCTTGTAAGATTTTTTCTTTTACTTGGAAGCTCTTGAATTTGGCTGTTATATTCCTTGTGGTTGTCTTTTCAGGGTCTAGTGTAGAGGGTGATCTATGGATCCTTTCAATTTCTATATTGCCCTCTTGTTGAAGAACTTCAGGGCAATTTTGCTGAATAATTTCTTTTAGTCTGGAGTCCAAATTTCTATTAATTTCTGCTTTTTCAGGAAGACCAATGATTCTCAAATTGTCTCTTCTAGACTGGTTTTCTTGATCTGTCACTTTCTCATTGAGATATTTCATGTTTCCTTCTATTTTATCAGTCTTTTGACTTTGTTTTATTTGTTCTTGCTGTCTTGTGAGATCATTGGCTTCTAATTGCTC
Organism: Gracilinanus agilis; assembly: GCF_016433145.1. NCBI lineage: Eukaryota > Metazoa > Chordata > Mammalia > Didelphimorphia > Didelphidae > Gracilinanus > Gracilinanus agilis. Next base: position 2,921 of record NW_025386292.1, read on the forward strand.
AAATCTAGCCTTTAGGGACTGGTTTTCGGCTATAATCTTTTGGTTTCCTTTTCAATCTGGTCATTTCTGGTGCTCAATTTCCTTATCAGTTCATTTGTTTTCTGAGCCTCACTTTCCAATTGCAAAATTCTGCCTTTTAAACTGTTATTTTCTTGCCTGATTTCCTTTTGAGCTATTTCCCATATGTCTTGCCAAATCTTTTGCATCTTCCTTGTCATCTCAGATTTGAACTCTTCAAGAGCTTGTTACCAGTTTTCATTATTTTGGGAGTGTCCAGATGCTTGTTTGTTCTCCTCTTCTGTTTGCTCAGTTGTCTGGATTTTCTCTGTGTAAAAGTTGTCGAGTGTTAAAGATTTCTTCTTGTTGTTGTTAATCTTTCTCTTTTGGCCTTCCTGATTCTGGATTGCCATTGTTAGCCCAGCCAGTTCTCAGCTTTATCCCCGCGCTCAGGGTCCCTCTGCCCTCTTTCAGCTCCTGTGGTCTCAGGTCTGGTTGTTCTCAAGGTCAAGCCCCCTGGTGGACTCCCTTGCTTGATCCTCTGATGGAGGCTCCTTTACAAGTCTCAGGGAGCTGCTTCCACAGTCATATACCGGTCTGCACTGGTTCCCCACTCAGGGTTTCAGAGCCTTTGCTCCCACCTGTGTCCACCTCCACACGTGCCTGCGCTCCGTGTCCACGCTCAAAGTCTGTGTGCGTTCTTTAGCCTTTTTGGGTCCTAAGTCTTGCTGCTCTCAGGAATAGGCCCTGGAGCTGCCAATGACTCAATGGGTGCCCCAAACTTGCTCTATTTCTCTTGAGCTGGCTTTGGCATTGTAGGTGGTGTGTGTGTGTGGGGGGGGGTTGCTCAGCCTGCGATTTAGTGAGAGCTGTTTCACCCCTTTATAGCATGGAAATGCCCCGATTCCACGTACCTTCCACACTGTGCCCTGTTGTGGGGTCCCTTTGTTTGTCTGGATTTGTTTTTATGTCCCCTTGAGGAGTCCCGTATGCTTCGGTTAGGAGAGGTTAAGCGAAGCTTTTTACTCTGCTGCCATTTTAACCAGGAAGAACCAGGACTAAGTGTAGATAGTGTTTTTCATTATGAGTCTCTTAGGATTGTCTTACATCCTTGCCTTAGTGATAATAGTTTAGTCCTATGCAAATGATTATTGTACAACATTTCTGTTACTGTAATGGTGTGTTCCTGGTTCTGCTTATACTGCTTGGCATCAGATCATATAAGTATTTTAGAAATTTTTCTGAAATCATTGGAAGGCAAATGAATTAAGAAAAGGTTCCCTATAGAAGGTGATATTTTAGTTGGGATTTGAAGGAAAGCAGGGAAGCCATGAGGCTTAGATGAGGAGGGAGAGAATTCCAGGGATGGGTAAGATGGCATAAAAATACCAAGTTGGGAGATGAAGGGCTTAGTGTGAAGAACAGTATGAAAGTCAATGTCATTAGATTACAGAATAAATGGGGAAGGAGGGAGTGTAAAGCATGAGAAAATTGGCAGGATTGGTAGGTCTAGGTTCATATGGTTTTTTTACTCTTTATTGGGGAGTTTATAAAACTCTTTTTTAAAAGCTATGTCAGTATCATTCTCTCTCATTTAGTCCCAGAGTTTGGGGAGAAAAACTCCTTCTATACTGACAGTTTACATAGTATAGATCTGTTCTTTGTCTCTTTCTCTCTCTCTCTCTCTGTATATGATATGCCAATCACTGTTTCTCCCATTTTAGCAACTCCCTGTTCAGAAATAATGATGCACTCCAACTATAACACTTATGATCTTTCATTTTTATAGAAAGCATTCAAATTTACTAAACTGAAATTACAGGTATAACTTTAAGGAAAATAGAACTTTTGACATCTAGGATTGTCAGAGTAAGGGAAGAAGATGCAGGAAATTTGCCATGTGCATGATTTTTCTGTTGAGGATAGTTCATCACCAGTCAGACATACTTCTTCCTGTGACCTCAGTTTTCTCAACTGCCAACTAAATCGTGCACTAAGTATCTCCTTCATCATGTTTCTGTGTAGACTTCTCATTTCTTTTTTTTTTAACATTTATTAATATACATTTTTAACATGGTTACCTGATTCATGCTCCTCCTATCCCCTTCACCCCCCACCCCCGCACTCCCCCCACCCATGGCCGATGCGCATTTCCACTAGTTTTGTC
>NW_025386293.1:0-3715 GCF_016433145.1 Gracilinanus agilis
AGAGAGAAAGAAAGAAAGAGAGAAAGAAAGAGAGAAAGAAAGAAAGAAAGAAAGAAAGAAAGAAAGAAAGAAAGAAAGAAAGAAAAAGAAAAAAGGAAGGAAGGAAGGAAAGAAAGAAGGAAAGAAAGAAGGAAAGAAAAAGAAAGATCAATGCATACAGTTCTGGCTCATAAACCAAGTAGGATCCTAGCTGTGAGACTCTGGGAAAGTCACAATCCCTGTTATCTAGCCATTACCATTCTTCTGCCTTCAAACTAATACATAGTATTGATTCTCCGTGGCCCTTTCGCCCTCCCCTTCCAGGGACTCTCTTTGGAGCCTTCCCGGTGGTGGGAACCCGCCCATGAAAGGAGCCTATTGATTCTAAGACTGAAAATAAGGGTTAAAAAAATTTTTAATAAACCAATTAGGAGACAATCCAGCAATGAGTCATACATATCCAGAATACCTCCCCTTCCACCCGCAGCTTCCACATGGTTACCAGGAATGGTGACTGAAAATTATCTGAAAACGATAGGTGGAAGACTCCCTGTGAAAGCCTTTACACCAGTGGTGCCAAACTGAAATAGAAAAGGGGGCTACCAGACCACATATAAGGATCCTTTTGGCCTTTGTAATGTCTTAGAAAGCTGCACCAATATTATATGGTTTATTATTTGTTTTTATTTTGTTAAGCATTTCCCAATAACATTTTATTTTGGTTCTGCTGGCATTTGGCAACATTGTGGGTCACCCAAAGTTGGATGTTTGATACCTCTGCTTTATTACTGTCATGTTGCTGTTTCAGTCATGTCCAACTCTTCATGACCAAATTTGAGGTTTTCCTGGCAAAAATACTGGATCTTTTCCAGATCGATTTACAGATGAGGAACCTGAGGTAAACAGTGTTAAGTAACTTGCTCTGGGTCACATGCTTGACACTGGGTAAATGTCTGAGGCTGGATTTGAACTCAAAAAGATGTCTTCCTGATTCCAGGGTCAGCACTCTATTTAATACACCACCTACCTGCCCCCTTTGCTATGGTCTTTAACTCAATTCAAATATTTGCTAAGCTCTTACTAATGTGAAAGACACTGTGCTTAGATATTGTTGGAGTCAGGATGGGATAGGACCATACCTGTGATTTCCAAAATGATATTTGGAAATCCTGATTAGATACTAAGTATAAAAAAAAGAAATAATATTAAATATTCCCTACCTTAAAGGTGTTTGAATTCCACCTGTAGGAATTTATTCATGAAAGGTATGTGTTGCCCATGTAGGTTGGGTATATCAACATAGGATGTTTATACGTATAGACAGTCTGCTTAAGGGTAGTCATAGATATCTGTAAAATCTTGCCTATCACCCTCCAAGGGAAACTTTGGATCCTGCCTAAAAGGGAGCAAGAAAAGAGCCAGAAAGTTAGTCACTCTCCTCTGAGAAAAGTGGTGCCAGACTAATATATATTTATCTCTCCTCCTCTAGCCCAAATATTACTGGCCTATGGGAACATTAATAATGTTCTAGAAGGTGCTTTTCTTAGTGCCAACTATTAAAAGGTAGAAGTAGCCCACGCTTACACCCATAGGTGTGGCTCCTTCCCTACAGTTGCTCCTTGCACAAAAACCGTAAAACACAGTGAATTGCATGTAAAACACTCATCCAAGAAAATAGCAAATAAAAAAAGAAGAGTTTTTCATATTAGAATATTCCAGGAAATAGGCAGATGAATGAGATCGTTAGATGGAAATGAGATGAAATCTTACTCAATCAAGAGAGAAGCCCAAATCTCATCCAAGAGGAAATTCCCTGGTGTCCAGGGAAATAAATGAGAAATTAGGGACATATTGATGTGCCCCTACATGTCTTCCATTTCCAAAGTGAAACTGTGTGTTTCATCTATTTAGGAAAGAGGGAAGGCTTTTACTTCTCTCCAAAGATCTTGTACCAACTTCACTGCTCAGGTAGTTGCACAGGATTATATCATCATTCTTCCCACCAATCTGGAATCATGTTTTGGAAGCAGCATACAACCTAAAAAACAACCCAGGCTTGAAATCTAGGCTACATTTACATAGGAACTTAAAATTAAATTTCATTCACATTAGCTCATGATAAACTGACCAAAATAAGCACAGACTTAAGTAAATGAATCCTTAATTCAATAATGGTTGATACCAGTAGGCTCTAAAATGGGGGTAGGTATATTGCAGGGGATGCATCAGATACTCCATTGGATTGTGGTAATAAAATATTTGAATTTCCAATTCTATTATTTTTATCTTTAAAAAGAAAGAATGTCTTACTATTTTGTATATGTTGTTATTCATCTTTTGTTTTTGAAGAGGATCAGTGATATCCTAGGGTGATGTCTTGCCTTGCAGGTGAGTTGGATTTAAGTGAGGCAGAGTTGCACAAAGCCATTAGCCTCACTCTCTCTTCCAGAGTCATCGGAGTCCAGTGGCAGGCCAAAAATCAGGAAGACTGGCAATGGCTCCAGTTGTAGTAGTTGATTTTAGCATCTTCAGTATTTATCCAAGCCACAAGCATTCCACAATGCTTTAGCTGCCTTCATGGCTGATGAAACAAATTGTTCTCATCTGCCCATTTCACTGGCAGAAGTCTTTACATACTTAGTGTGGACATCTCCCTTAACTCATCTGATGGTTATCCTCTACCTGGTTTAACCCATCTACCCAGACAGTTTAACTAGGGTATAGCTGTGGCACATGGTACAGTTCATGGGAGCCACAGGTGGATGAAAGGTGGATGAGAAGTCCTGAAAAGAGCTTGGCAAGCTTTCATACCAGAGGTACTAGTCTTCCAGGAATACCCCATACACTTAATATATAAATGAGCCCCAGAACTCTTGCAGGTTCTGTACATCAGAGATTGGTATGTGAGTCATCCTGTGGGAAGAGTGGGAATTAAATAGCGGTGAAGAGGTTGATAGTGTTACCCTGACTTGCTTGATTTAAAAAAAAAAACTATATTAGAGTATTACAGTTTATGTGTGCCCAGATAAGTGGATTTACAGATCACATTATCAAGTTTAACTAAATTAACCCTCACAAAATGGACAAGTGGTTTAGAAAGATGCCTGGAAAAAATATGCATCCACTGAAGAGGATTCTCACAATGCAAGCAGCAAGTGAATGAGAAAATGACAGAGTTGACACTTTTCCTGCTTTTAAAATGTATGAGCGCTTTGCCAGTCATTTTATGAAGTAAAACAATGATAATCTCATTAGATATGACAAAAAGTTCAGTCCTCCAAATCAAACTTACCAGGAAAATTGAAATATAGGTTTGAATCCGCTATTACAAATGATGAGCCTTACCCAAAGCATATATTATGCCTTGAGATGTTAGCTGATGTATTCTGAAGCTAGAGTTACTGGCAAGACATTTAAAAACTAAGCTTTTGGGGGCAGCTGGGTAGCTCAGTGGATTGAGAGCCACGCCTAGAGACAGGAGGTCTTAGGTTCAAATCTAGCCTCAGACACTTCCCAGCTGTGTGACCCTGGGCAAGTCACTTGACCCCCATTGCCTACCCTTACCACTCTTCTCCCTTGGAGCCAATATACAGTATTGACTCCAAGACGGAAGGTAAGGGTTTTTTAAAAAATTAAAACATTTTTAAAAATAAAAAAAAAGCTTTTGTCATTAAAAATGATGGGTGTCCTTTCCTATAAAAACTTGAGTATGTGTGTGTGTGTATATATATATATA
>NW_025386294.1:0-6685 GCF_016433145.1 Gracilinanus agilis
AAAGAAAGAAAGAAAGAAAGAAAGAAAGAAAGAAAGAAAGAAAGAAAGAAAGAAAGAAAGAAAGAAAGAAAGAAAGAAAGAAAGAAAGAAAGAAAGAAAGAAAGAAAGAAAGAAAGAAAGAAAGAAAGAAAGAAAGAAAGAAAGAAAGAAAGAAAGAAAGAGAAAAGAAAAGAGAGATTTAGCTTGGAGGAGAGACTGCTTAGAGCAGGAGGACTTGATCACTGGCAAGTGTTTGAGAGACTATCACCTGAAGAGGGTCTGGACTTGTTCTGCTCTGGTCCAAAGGGCAGAATCAGAAGCAGTGAGTGGTAGTAGCAAAACTAGTTTAAGTTCATCAGAGCCATGCCAGAGAGGGGAAGGAAATGTGGAGGCTGCCAAGAAACAATGTAAAAGATGAAGATGAGATTCTCATTTCCTCTAGAAAGCAATGGGCTCCTTTTCTGGGGAGTAGTTCTTCCGGGGAAAGCTGCAGGACCTCTGATTGGGCACAGCCAAAGGGGAAATTCCTTTTTCTAATCTAAATTGACTAGATGGCCAATGAGATCTCTTTGACCTTGGAATACTGTGAGATTCTGTGACCCTATCCACATGAGCTACCTCTGTTCAATTTCAGGGGGTTGGGACTTTTTTGTTTGTTTATCATTTCTTCTGTTTTAGACCTCCCTGGATCCTGGGGGATTTCACATAAATCGGGGACCCACTTGAGACCATTAAATGGCCCTTTCTCCTTTTGACCAAAGTCAGGATTCGAACTCTTTGCCCTGAACTCCCAGACAAGTCCCCAGACTCCCCTAGTCTAAAAAGAAGGTCAGTAGCAAAGGGATGATTTCCACGTGTGAAATTGAGAGGACAGGCCTGGCAGTGATATGGCAGTGATAAATCTCCCCATCGGAAACTTTCCAATTGGCATTCTCCCGTCCGATTTACATACTGGGGTTGGAAATACCAAGGGGAGGAGGGAAGAACAGGGGGAGGGGTAAGAAGACAGGCATCCATGGGGTGGGGGGGGGGGAATATTATAAAAAATAAAGCTCTGATTCCGACTTGAGCTCTGCAATTCCAGTTAGAGGAGTGGGATCCTCTTCTTATTGTTTAAAGGGAGAGACAGGAGAGGAAGGGGTAAGGAGAAGAGCCTCAGCTCTCTCCCTCCCTCTCTCTAATTTGGGAAAAGAGGGCAGGCAGAGCAAAATTCTAGGGGCAAACGACTAATCCTTCCTACATACACAGTTGGTTTTTCTTGATGATAGGCCATGTAAGGCTCTGACTCCGGCCCTCTAAGGCCCGAGTGTCAAAAAGAAGACAATTTCAGCAATGCTTTTTTTTTTTTAACCCACATGCTTTTTTTTTTTTTTTTGCTTTTTTTTTTCCCCACCTCCCCCCTTTTTTTTGTCTTTTGTGGCGGGGCAGATTTCTTGCTGAGCCTCTCAGGGCTCGGCAGCAGCAACGAAAAGGATTAGCGCTAGCCGAGCATGTAGGCTTTGGAGAACAGAGCCGAGTTTGGTTTCAACATCTAATTCAATTTGTTCTGCCGAGATTGAAATATGAAATGGTTGCCAGCCTAACGTTCAGAGGCACCGGGGAAGGGGCAGAGGAAGGGAGGGGAGAAGGGGAGTGTTGGAGAGCCCGAGTGAGATCGCCTGCTGAAATTTAAATTTTAATGAAAATGACTTTAACCCTTTGGCGCTCATCTTGGGGGTGAGGGGGGGGGGATGGGTTCGTGCTCTCCCATCCTGGAAGTCTTGTCTTTTGTCCCCACCCCTTAATGAAGGGCTCTTTCACTCCTTTTCCCCCCCCTTAATGATCCTTTTCTTGTTCAGCAGCTTGCTACAGGATAATTTTTCAGATAATTTAACTCAAAAGAAATCTAATGTGTTTTTTTGTTTTGTTTTTAAATATCAAATGCAATTAATCCCATGTGTAACAGCTAATTGCTAGAGATGGCAAGGAGAGCCCTTTGCCAGTGGCCCAAGGCTGCTGGCCCAGGAGACTAGGCTGAAGGGTGTGGCTGGTGCCACAGTAGGTAGGACCACCTGAAGATGCTGTAGTTGATATTGACCAGAAAGCAAAGGATGCAGGACCGTGAGCATCATTGCTTCAGAAAACTTAATATAGGTATAACACATAAGGAAGAGGCTTCTGGTGGAGGGAACATTGGATTTGGACTCGGGAGACCCAAGTTTTCATCCTGGCCCTGACATTTGCCACCTGTATGACCTTGGGCATGTCACTGGATCTTTCAGTTTCCTCCTCTCTAAAATGAGGGCCCTGGCTCCAAGAGGTCCCTTCCTGATCTAAATCTACAAGCCTTTGACTTTTTTTTAACCCTTACCTTATATCTTAAAATCAATACTGAGTATTGGTCCTAAGGCAGAGGAGCAGTAAGAGCTAGGCAGTAGGGATTAAGTGACTTGCTCAGGGTCACACAGCTAGATAGACCTCTTTAGGGTCTGGTTCTGTTCACTAAGCCACCTAGTAGCCTCGAACCCATGACTTTTAAGTCTAGCTTGCCTCAAAAGTGGCAAAGATCAAAAAATGTTGAAAGAAAATGGAGAAATCACATAGTCCAAATTCCCTTCATTTTACACAGGGAGCCCAGAGAATGAAAGCAATTTGTCCAAGAGCACACAGCAAGCCCCAGGGCCCCCCAGTGCACAAGCCTGCCCACTCCTCCTTCTAGAGGAGCTTTCCCATAAAAGCCAGGCACTCAGTAAGCATCAATTAAGTACCCAGAATGGGCCAGGCAGTAGTGAGAAAGTGAACATGGTCCATCCAAGTGCTTCTTCAAAATGCAGATTCCCAGAAGAACTTGCCAATTGGAGGAGCGGACCCTGGGAAAGAGGGATCTTCGAAGGTAGGAAGGCTGCTGCCTAGTGGAGAAATCACAGCGAATTTGGGCAAAGAGTGAGTGAGTGATGCCAGCCTGAGCCTTTCCTGAAAATGGAGGTTCCAGGAGGGTCTCACCAATCATAGGAAAGATGTGCCTTCATATCTTATCTATGTGACTCTGGGGAAGTCGATTAACCTTATCTGTAAAATCAAGGGGTTGAATTAGATGGCCTCTGAGGTGCTCTCTCATCTCAGTATCTACAAATACTATATTCTGCTTTACAAGTGCTAATTCAGGTTTTGCTTAAAGATGCCCCCCCCCCCCCCCCCGTTCTGCTTTGGGACACAACCTCTGTTATCCCAGGTCAGCCCTGATTTATCGCCACAGCCCAACTGCAAGGAGAGAGCAGAGTGTAGGAGGCACTCCAGCAGAGTGGCCGCCCCTCCTTGGCCATTTGCTTTGTCCAAATAGATATTCCAAGGCTGGAGGCCCTCACCATCAGAGACCCCAAGGAAGCAGGATTGCTCCAGCGCCATCCACTAGGCAATAAGTCCTTGTGACTTAGTGGCTACATCAAAGGGACATTGCAATCTAATTATGCTGTTTGCAGAGAATTCATTCTGGCTTCCTTAATAACCCCTCACTTTTGGCTTAATTGCAGCTTTTGTGCAAATGATCTTTTGGGGTTGGAATGTCCTATCCTTGGGCTTCAGCCAAAAATAAGCAATTTTTTTTTTGACGGGGGTGGGGAGGGGGGGAGGTAGTTGTGTAGAGCTGGAAACAGCAAATGCCTCTGAGCTCCCTGAGAGAAAGGAGAAATGTTTGCTTACTCTTTAAAAGTAAAGACTTTCCCAGGGGCAGCTAGGTAGCACAGTGGCTAGAGTGCCAAACCTGGAGAACAGGGGGTCCTGGGTTCAAATATGACTTTGGATACTTCTCAGCTGTGTGACCTTGTTCAAATCGCTTAACCCCTATTGCCTAGCCCTTACTGTTCTGCCTTGGAACCAATACTTAGTATCGATTCTAAGAAGGTAAGGGTTTAAAAAAAAAAAAACAATTCTTTCCCAGTAGAATGTAAGCACCCCAAAGACAGAGACTGGTTTACTTCCCTATCTGTATATTCATGCTCTAGCATAGTACCTGGCACGTAATCGGCACTTAATAAAATTCTTAGCAAAGGAGGATTCCTGTCAGAATCTCTTAGATCTCTTTCTTAAATGCTGGAATGAAGAGAATCACTGGCACCAGAGAAATTCCGATTCGAACTCTATCTTCTCTCATTGCTGGTGGATTCAGAGAGCATTCCCCTTTATGTGTGCTGGGCTCCTGGTTGCCTTCCAAGAGACTAGGGCCAAACATCGAGAGTCAGGGATCAGAACCTGGGATGGGAGAGCAGCTTGGTGGCCATCTGGAGCCATAGAACTTTAGAGCCAAGAGAGAAAGGAATCCACCCCCTCCTCATTTTACTAGTGAAAAAAATCAAGCTTGAGATATGGAGTCATGACTTGGCTGGTGGTCCCGCACCAGGAGGAAAGAAATCCCCAGTCCTCTACCCAGGCAAACCAACAAATATTTCTTTAGTACTTACTTTGTGCCAAGCCCTTTGCTAAGCACGAGGGACACTAAAGAGAAGCAAAAAGATTGCCTTTGCCCTCTAGGAGCTTACCTTCTAATGGAAGAAGACAATAGAGCAAAGAAAGGTGAGAGAGTTGGAAATAGGGAGGAAATATCTTCCTTAGCAATCATCTGCTTAAACCCTTTCATTTCACGAAGGAAGAAAGTGAAACTAAAATGATCTTCCATGATCTGCTGAGGATCACAAGGGTGGTAACGTAGATGGCAGAATTTGACCCCAAGCCCCGTTCTTCCCCCAAATGCCCACTGAGCCTCAGTTTCTTCCTCCACAAAAGCCAAGTCATCCAGCTTTTATCAAATGCCTGTTCTGTGCCAGGCACTGTGCTAATCAGTAAACATTTATTAAGCACCTACTCTGGACCAGGCACTGTGCCAAATGCAGTAAAATGAAGGAGTCAGATTAAATAAATGATCTCTGGTGTCCCTTCCATCAATTTATTGAGCATTTCTATGCTAGGTCTGCAGAATCACTGTATTTGAGAGTTGGAAGGGAGCTCAGTAGCCAATCCCCACACAAAGGGATCCCCACTTTGATGTCAGATGGAGGAGAGGGTTCTCCAGAAGCAGATGACAGCCTCATGAGGTTTAATGCCATCTTTGTCATTCCCAAATATCCATGACCCCATTTGGGGTTTTCTTAGCAAAGATAATGGTTGTTTGCCATCTCCTCCTCTAGCTCATTTTACAAATGAGCAACCTGAGACCAACAGGGTTAAATGACTTGCTCAAGGTCACCCAACTAGTTTGTGATTGAGGTTGGGTTTGAACTCAGGAAGATGAGTCTTTCTGATTCCAAACTCAGTGCTTGATCTGCTGTACCTCATGGCTGCCCTCCTCATGGAGTTTATAAACAAGTTTGGGAGTGAGCACATAGGAAAAAAAAAACAAGACAACAATAGCAGGAGCAGATGCCACAGGGTGCCATGCTATTGTTTTTTCAAACGAATAGTACAGGCAGTCAGTAAGTGTTGTGAATTTAGAATGGGGGAAGGAGTCACATAGTAGCCTGAGCAGCCTTCACAGAGGAAGCAGGCTTGACTTGAACATTTAAGGATGGATAGGAGTAGATAGAGAGGATGGAGGAAAGCATCTTGGCACAAGAAACAATGAGATAGGGTAAGAGTCTCAAAGTCTGCCCCAAGCCTATCAAACACCGTACTCCCATCCTCAAAGATATTCTGATCCCACGTCTCCACAGCCCTTAAGGTTTACAAATCCTCTTCCACCCAACAGATCTAGAACAGGTACACCATGAGTGTTCTTCCCACTTTACAGATGAAGAAGATGGTTCAGTGGCCACAAAACCAAGTCAGAGAGCCGGGATTTGAACTAGAGTCCTGTCTCCAAATTCAGTACTCTTTCCACTAGACCAGTGTTGGGCAAACTTTTTAAAGGGGAGCCAAAGGAAAGGAAATGCTCATCTGTCAGTCTGTTTCTAAGGCAACTCTTGAAGTTTCATTGTATTGTATCCTACTCATATTAGTCAGATTAGGAATAATGTCACGCGACCAGATAGAACATTTCAGGGAGCCGCATCTGGCCCACGGGCTATAGTTTGCCCATCACTGCGCTAAACTCATTCCTTCATCCAGAAGGTATTTATTAAGCCCAATAAAGGTCTGAGCCAGTGCTGACCAGGGGTCCCTGAACCTCTCCTTTGATCTCAGGCAATTCTCTGGTTTCAAGTTGCAGAGCAGCTGCTGATATTCATGGGCAGGGGGAGGTTTTCACACCCATAGTCTCCTATGGAGATGAAATCACAGATCTTCACCGTCTACTTCCTCCACACATACATGGATGGATGGATAGTAAAGGGTGAGCTTACACTCTCCACTGTGTCTCCATCACCATTGAAACCCATACCCTTTTAGGATTTGCAGAGCACTTGGCTTACATTTTTCTGATCCCAACAAAAAGTGGCATTGATCCCATTCTGATGATGGAGGTGGAGGGGTTGAGTCAAGTAGTTTGCTATAGGTGTCTATCGAGAGATTTCAGGAGGCCCATGCAAAAGGATGGGGGGGAAAGTGACCTCTTTGTTTACTTCCTTGATTGCCTTCCTATGTAAGCCCACAGACTTGGTTTTAGCATTTAAAAATGTGATTCTGAGAAGCGGTCCATAAGCTACCCCAGACATCCAAAGAGATCACATAAAAAATGTTGAGATTTCCTGCTCTAGTCCTTCTAGAAGGAAGGAAGGAAGGAAGGAAGGAAGGAAGGAAG
>NW_025386295.1:0-1718 GCF_016433145.1 Gracilinanus agilis
GGAAGAGGGAAGGAAGGAAGGAAGGAAGGAAGGAAGGAAGGAAGAAAAGGGAAGGGAAGGAAAGGGAATAGCAAGGAAAAGAGAAGGGGAGAAAAGAGGATGAAGAGAAGGCAACACAGCAGTTGAGTAGCAGTTCCACACTAGCAAATACTAAGCCAGCTGGTTCCCAAGCAATTAATTTGAGAATGAAACTCACTACCATTCATCTATTCCCTGGGAGACTCTCAGAACCTGTATGTATTGTCCTTTTTGAGTGGCTGAGCAGTTTCATGGATTTTTATGGTCTTTTGTTAGGGGAAGACAGAGGAATAGAGATGGTGGGAGATGGGAGATTAGACAGGCTTCCACCAAGGGAATGTAAGGACATTTGATTCTTCAATAAACCATTCTTCTGGCCCAGTTCAAGGATGAGGCACCAAGGTGTTGTAAAAAAAAAAAAAAGACTCTGAGTCAATGAGAGGCAGCTGGTTGAAGCATTTCCCAGTTTTTCATATGACTCATAAATTTGTTACATGGTGAGGAAATTCCCTGAAAGCTTTTTGGCAGACTCCTCCGGTCTGACCAGTAGCTAAGAAACACATAACCTTCCAGTTAAGGAGAGGAAAGAAAACACATAAGACTTTGACTCAGGGCTTGAATATGGGGTCATTTAAAAAAGCATTCCTTCCATTGAGGTCAGAACTGCTGTTTAAGATCAGCTATAAGAGTTAATGGGCAATTTTGTAGTTGTAAAGCTTCTTTAAGGTTTCCATGCATTTTGTGTGTGTTTGTGTCTGGGTCTGTCTACACTATTTATACATGCACCCAAAATATGTTTCTATATTACACTGATGGGAAACTTTAGCCCAAGTATGTTAATGCTGTAAACCAGAGCTATAACTCAGGTGAGGCAGCTAGGATTTTCACCTAGAGCATCAGCATCTGGATAGGGTCTTTTATGTATTTGTTTGTTTGTTTGTTTGTTTATTCTACATTGCTATTCTCCATTCCTACATTTTTGCCTCACAGTCTTCTATGGACCTGTATGTCCACAGGAGTTGGGGTGAGGAAAGACAGACCCCCAGAAAGGGCAAGGGAATGGTTTCATAATAAAAATAGCTAACATTTACATACCACTTCCTAGGTGCCTAGCACTTCATAATTATTTTCTCATTTGATCCTCACAACAACCCTGGGGGTAGGTGCTATTATTTCCCCATTTTACAGAGGAGGAAACTGAGGCAAATGGAGTATCTGAGACTGGATTTGAACTCGGGTCTTCCTGACTCCAACCCCAGTGTTTTATCCACTGTACCACTAGCTGCCCACCGTCATGGGCTGTCAGAGGACGAGGGACCGTGACCATCAACTCTCCCTGTAAGCTGTGCCTATAGTCAGCCCATCTTTTTCATGCACCATCACTGCCACCACCCCTCCTCAGTCCAACTGTTCCTCTCTACTTACTCCCATTTGCCCCAAGGGGAAAAAATTTCTCATTTATGCCTTCATTCTCCACCAAATATGGAACACTACACACACTTTCCAATAAGGTTATCGTATTGATAGTTTTTGTTTAGTTGTTTTACTTTATTAGAAGAGCTCTCGTGGACAAAGAACAATCTGGAGATGTTTGTAAGGTAAAGATAATACATGTCAATTTTCTTTAAAACAGTTACAAGTAGGAGGTTCCGGGTTAAGATGGCGGCAGAGTAAGAAGCAGCTCTTAACCTCTCCTGACC
>NW_025386296.1:0-9152 GCF_016433145.1 Gracilinanus agilis
GAGAGAGAGAGAGAGAGAGAGAGAGAGAGAGAGAGAGAGAGAGAGAGACTAACAGCTGCTGAGTTCTAGCTCAACCCTTCTTTTCAGAGTTTTTCCTCAAGCATCTGTCCTCTGCAAACCATCATCTCTTACTAGAACTTATTCTTTCCTTATAACAAAATTTAAAAAATTATAATATGCCCTGAAATGTTCCAATCCATCCTTCTTTAGATCAAAGACCATGCACTGCTAAGTAATTTTTTGTTCGTAGTTTCAAATTTCTGTTTAAAGTGTACCAATTTATATCTGTCTTTAGGGTACATTAGTAGATTTCTTTTCAAATGATGACTCCAATATTTGTCATTGACTTATTTTGTCATATTTTCCAGTCTAATGGGTATAAGGTAGAATCTCAAATTTGCTTTAATTTGTATTTATCTAATTATAACTAACTTAGAGATTTTTTATATAGTTAAACATAACTTGATTTTTTTTTCCTTTTGGTAATTGCCTGTACATATATATTTATGCACATTTATATCCATTTACCAACTGGAGAAGGGTTCTTAGTTTCCCATATCTGAATCAGTTTCTTATATATCTTGCAGAGAATAGTTCTTTTGATTTTTAATTTGAAAATTCATTAGAGAGTGAGAGGAAAAACAAAAGAGACTCCTTCCTTTTGACTTAGCAGAAAGGGAAGTTCACTTTCGATGAGCAGCAAGCTGGTCATTTGAATGGGGAAAATGTAGCCAAAGCAATGAATATGAAATAGAAAAGATTATTTTATATAGACTTGCGCCAAATTTACAATTTTCATTTTCAGCATTAATAATATGGGAAGTGGAGAAAAATTCTCTCCAGAAGCATTTGCCTTGGTATAAACAGCTGAAGTCTTGAGAGAGAAAATTGTACACAGAAGTTTAGCTAATTGAAAATCTACAGTACCTAACCTGGCTGGCTTCTCAGCAGGCCATCTCAAGGAGAGGTTCTCAAAAATATTTGAGTCACACTCAATAAAAGAAATTCAGTAACTTTTCACATGAAAAATATGAGATGTTTAATTCAGAAAATAACCAGGCAGAAAGCGATACTTCACTGAACTGCCAAGATGCTGTAACATCTTTAGTAGTCATCAACTTCTTTCCAATCTCCATAGTGCCATCATTCAAGTTCACTTCATCATCTATGCTATGCTAAGGGTAAAGATGATAAAGGAGCGACCCTAATTAAAGATAGTTTTCTTCAGACGGCTGTTGACTCAGTGACTTGAGATAGTATTGGAGTCAAGAAGATTTCTTATTGGATAACTGTTTATTGTTTCCCTAATTTTAATTCTTGACTTGCTTCTTCCTACTTTTCAATCTGTCATTAATTGAGATGGCCAAATCATTTTTCAGTAATACAGGTTTGAATATTATTCCTCTATAGAAAAATGTGAAATGTTTCCCTTTTGTCTCTAAGATCAAATACATACTTTTTAGCTTGTCATTTAATATTGCCCAAAGCTGTTCAAAACCTCTTTAATAGCCTTTTTTCACCATTAATATTTTCAACATGCTCTATATTCCATCTAAATAGACTTCTTAGTAGTCC
The DNA here is from genome assembly GCF_016433145.1 of Gracilinanus agilis. NCBI lineage: Eukaryota > Metazoa > Chordata > Mammalia > Didelphimorphia > Didelphidae > Gracilinanus > Gracilinanus agilis. The sequence continues at coordinate 1,576 of NW_025386296.1, forward strand.
CCAAATTCAGTACCTTTGTACAATTATACACTCTCTTCTATGCCTTAAAGAAACTCCTTTTTCCTCCTTTCACAATTTTTTCCCTTCTTCATGCATCAGCTCATGTAACACTTTATGAAGCAGCTCTCATTATGACCTCTCAATGAAACTATTTCCTACCTCCTATAATATTTCTATAAGGAAAGGAAATAAGAATTTTATATCACCTGCTCTGTGCCAGGCACTGTACTATGTATTTTTTTACCCACATGACAACATTTGATCCTCACAACAGCCCTAAGAGGTAGGTATTATCATTTACCCCATTTTACTGAGAATGATTTTCCCAAAAGCACAGTTACTATCTGAGGCCAGATTTGAATTCATGTCTTCTTGGCTCCAGTACTATCTCAAGTCACTGAGCCAATAGTCATAGGAAGAAAACTATCTCTAATCAGGGTCTCTCTTTTATCATCTTTACCCTTAGCATTGTATCTGCATCTGCATTTGGTCCCTCAAATCCTTTCCAGTAACATGTGATTCTGAGTATAGAGATTTCTTCACATTTACCATTTTTATTGCCAGCACCTGATACAGTGTCTTGCACATAATTCATAATTCTATTTGTTAAATTGAATGAATGACAACTTGGCCTAGCACAGTATCTGAAACCTAGAAGGACTTAAATGCTTTCTGATTGAAGAACTGATGTATTAATGATGCATACTTGTGGTTACCTGAATTTCATGCAACAAACATTTAAAATCTTACACATATAACACAATGGGAATTCACTTCATTTATTTTTTGACATAGAAAGGGTATATAGTTTATTTTCCTTTTTTAAAATAAATTTTATCCATTTTTTACATCATCATTCTTTGCAATATTATTTCTCCTCTCTTCCTTCAGACAACTATGACATAAAACAAATAATATAATTTTAGGGGCAAAGGAGAGGGGAAAAAAAGAAAAAAATCTATCTAAATACTTTTAAATTTCCTAAAAGATTGTAATATACAACATTTGTAGAGGTTTCACCTCTTCAAAGAGGTGGGATAAATTTTCTCACAAATCTTCTTTGGAGACAAGTATTCATTAAGTGCATATTATGTAACAAGCACTGTAGTAAGCATGAGGCATAGAGTGAAATCTCTCTGACCTCACAATGAACCCCTACACTGTTTTTCTTTCCATTTACAAAAAATAAAAATCATTAAAAATTCAATTCTGGATTCCCTCTTTCTTTCTTTTTCCTACTTCATCTATTGATAAGAAGAGGAAAATCAAAACCTATTTTAATATTATGTCAATGCAATAAACAAATTTCCACATGAGACATGGCAAAAACAAAAGGTAAGAAAAGTAAAAAGAAGAAAATATTATTCAATATGTACTCTGAATTCATCAGGTTACCATCTATGTATAGATAGCCTGTTTTATCAGAATTATTTACAGTTTCAGTTGGTCATTGTGACAAGTTTTTACTGTTAAGAAATCTTTCAGAATGCATTGCCTTTATAATATTGTTATTATATAAAGTATTTTTTTCATTTTGGGGGATTCTATGCCCCAGTCTATGTTCAGTTTTTATAAAGGTGCCATGCACAGCTGAGAAATAAGTATATTCCTTTATATTATTTTCACATATTTTCTAGAATTATATCATATCTACATTTTCTAAAATTCAATTCAGTTCTTAGCTACTTTCCTGCCTATTTTTTAAAACCTTGTACTTCGGGGTATTGTCTCATAGGTGGAAGAGTGGTAAGGGTGGGCAATGGGGGTCAAGTGACTTGCCCAGGGTCACACAGCTGGCAAGTGGCTGAGGCCGGGTTTGAACCTAGGACCTCCTGTCTCTAGGCCTGACTCTCACTCCACTGAGCTACCCAGCTGCCCCTCCTGCCTATTTTTGAAATCAATTTATTTAGGTTTTTGAGAGTTCAATTAAGTTGCTCTACTACTGTAGTTTTTTATTGCCTAATTTTTTCTATAAGTTCACTTAACTTTTATTTTAGGAATTAAGGGATATATAAGATGTTTCAGCAGGCCTAGTATCTCTGGCATGAGGGATTGCCGAACCATTTTCAAGGCTATTCATCTATCTTTGGTATCTACCTTTTACCCAACTCTCACTTGTGGCTCCAAGTAGCTAAGCATGCACATTGATGAAAAACTATTAAAACTGTCTCAACAGTTGGATGAAATGAGGTTTGAGGGTAGTAACATCAAACTTAGACTTCATTCATCTTCTCAGAAAGCAAAATATGAACAATTCAATTCAAATAATATATTCTTTGATTCTCATTCTTAATCCCTTCTGCGATTTTCTTCTGCTTTATTAGTGAATTCATCCCATTTACATTCAAACTTATATGACAACCACCTGTGCATTTTCAACCATACCCATTCTGTTATATTTATCCCTTTCCATTTTTTATTGTCTTCTTTTTAAGAATCTATTTTGCTTCTAAAACCTAACTCATTCTACTCCTAAACTCATTTATTTGATATTTCCTTGTAAAACATATTAAATTTTTGTGTTTATGTGCTTTCTTCCCTCCTTTAACTAGTTCAGATGAAAAGAAGATTCATGTTTCATTTTGCTGCTTCAGGTTTCTGTTAAATTTCCTTTTATCAGTATCTTCCTTAGTGAATAAACTTTTTTTGCTCATTCCATTTATGTAAGATAACGTATTCTATTCTTCATTTCCATTCATTTTCCTGTGCATTTTTCCTCCATATCCATTCCATTCTTATTGTCAGATCACCTAAGTATGAAAGGGAAACACCTAGACTTCTCTCTAATTAGACTCACTAGAGGTCTTATTTTAGGTGACCTGATCATCATAAAGTTCTAACGGGTTAAATATATCTTTTCAATTTTTAAATTATAGTTTTACCTTGTTTAGTATCATTTGATTGTTCACTCATATTTGACTTTAATGTTTCCCTTGAATTCTATATTTGTCAAATTTTTACACAATTCTATTGTTATGAGGAATACTTTGGAGGTCCATTTTTTCCTCCTTTTGATTTACCATCAACTTTTAATCATGCTCAGAAAGAATATATGATTCTATTTCATTCAGATTCACTTTTTCTTCTAGGATGATAGAACTACCACTAGGTAGAATATCCTAGAAACTTTTTTCTTCTAGAAAACCATATAATAAACCCTTTACTTCTTTATAGTGATGGCTTTTATATCTTCTATGAATCTGATTATGCTTTCTCCATATATGAAATCTTTATTTATGTCTATTTGCAGTATTTTTCTTTGTTTTTAGAAACTCTAGATTTTGATTATCATATTACTGAGAATTTTCATTTTGTTTTTTTCGTTTAGAGAAGACTAGCAGTTTCTTTCCATTTCTAATTTATCCATTAGTTCTAAAACATTTTGTCAATTTTCTTTTGTAATTTTTTTTGAAATACATTTTCTAGGTTCTTTTGTTTGTTAATAGTTCTCAGTTAATTAAGTGATTCTCAAATTCTCTCTCTTTTATTTGTTTCTCAGTTGTTATTTTTCCTATGAACTACTTCTGTTTTCTATCATTTTGATGTTTAGATTTTTTAATCATTATTTTTTGATGTTTCATGTTGTCATTAACTTCCATTTCAATGTTTATCAATTTTCAGATTAACATTAGATCAATTATTTTTTAGAGTTATCTTCAGTAAAATTGTGTACTTCTTTTTCAAAGCTATTCTCTTTTCACATTTTTCTTCTCCAGTTCTTGCCTTTTTCCAGTTCTTTCTAGCTTTCATTTTTAAAAATTTAAAATAGATTTTTTTAGCTTTTTCATTAATATTTTTGTCCTCTAGGCATTCTTTTTGGGACTTTGGTCTCAGTATTTTTATTTGAATATTTATTTGTAGACAATTCAGAATCATTCTCCTATCTCCTATTGGATCTAGAGCTTTACTTTTCTCAGCATAGTTCTTTATTTTTGAATTTTTTAGTGTTTGTTTTCTCATTCTTTTTGCTACTTCTTAAATTTGGGCTTTATGTTAATGTTGATTTCCATATGCTTTTTGTGCCTTGTAGAGTCTGACTTGAACTTCTATCTTCATTTATTTCTATTTTTTTTATATAAGTAGAGATTAATGGAGGAATTGTATTTGTGTGTGTGTGCGTGTGCGCACACTCAGGAGGATGCCAATTTTCTGTGATCTTAAAAGTGACATGGGGAAATCTGTACACTTCCCTCCTGATCTGAGTTCTATAAGTTTTAAATTCAAGTTTGAGTCTATCATGTTATTTTTCTCTGGGAGTTTCAATAGTATGATGCCTGACTCAGCCATTAATGGCTAACTGGAAGGCTCAGTGAGTTCACAGAATATGAGGACATTATTCTCTACTACAGAGCCAGAGTCACTAGTTACCTTTTGATTCCTGGATATTGTTGCTAAATTTAAGGCTTGAAACTGTTCCTCTCTACCTTGGGATCCAATACTGACTGTTGACAATAGAAGTGCCGATATGTTCCATTCCTGGACTCTTATTCAATGATACTCTAGAAAAGTGGTTCAAAAAAACTTTTTTGGCCTACTGCCCCCCTTCCAAAAAAATATTACTTAGCCCCCTAGAAATTATTTTTTTAAATTTTAATAGCAATTAATAGGAAAGATAAATGCACCTGTGGCCATCACTGCTCTCCTGGATTGCTGCAGCACCCACCAGGGGATGGTAGCACCCACTTTGTCAATCACTGCTCTAGAATCTTTCTCTCTCTTTTTCTCTCTTTTCTTTTTTGTTTGTTTCATGTTCTGACTCAGTCCTCGATCTCTGAGAATTAGAATGTTTCCTCACCATTGCTGCCATTGGACCACATTCTTTTTTTTGTTTGTTTTGTTTTTTTATTTAAACATTTATTAATAATCATTTTTAACATGGTTACATGATTCATGCTCCTACTTTCCCCTTCATCCCCTGCACTCCCCTCACCCATGGCCAACACACATTTCCACTGGATTTATCATGTGTCCTTGATCAAGACCTATTTCCAAATTGTTGGTGGTTGCATTGGTGTGGTAGTTTCGAGTTCACATCCCCAATCATGTCCACCCCGACCCATGCGTTCAAGCAGTTGCTTTTCTTATATGTTTCCTCTCCTGCAGTTCTTCCTCTGAATGTAGGTAGCATTCTTTACCATACATCCCTCAGAATTGTCCTGGGTCATTGCATTGCTGCTGGTACAGAAGCCCATTACATTCGATTTTACCACAGTATATCAGTCTCTGTGTATAGAGTTCTTCTGGCTCTGCTCTTTTTGCTCTGCATCAGTTCCTGTAGGTCTCTCCAGTTCACCTGGAACTCCTCCAGTTTATTAATCCTTTTAGCACAATAGTATTCCACCACCCGCATATACCACAGTTTGTTCAGCCATTCCCCAATTGAAGGACATACCCTCCGTTTCCAGTTTGTTGCCACCACAAAAAGGGCAGCTATAAATATTTTCGTACAAGTCTGTTTATCTATGATTTCTTTGGGGTACAAACCCAACAATGGTATGGCTGGGTCAAAGGGCAGGCTTTCTTTTACAGCCCTTTGAGCATGATTCCAAATTGCCAGTCAGAATGGCTGGATCAGTTCACAACTCCACCAGCAATGCATTAATGTCCCAATTTTGCCACATCCCCTCCAACATTCATTACTCTCCCCTTCTTTCATTTTAGCCAATCTGCTAGGTGTGAGGTGATACCTCAGAGTTGTTTTGATTTGCATTTCTCTAATTACTAGAGATTTGGAACACTTTCTCATGTACTTATTGATACTTTTGATTTCTTTACCTGATAATTGCCTATTCATGTCTCTTGCCCATTTATCAATTGGGGAATGGCTTGGTGTTTTATACAATTGCTTTAACTCCTTGTATATTTGAGTGATTAGACCCCTGTCAGAGTTTTTCGTTATAAAGATTTTTTCCCAATTTGTTGTTTCCCTTCTGATTTTGACTACATTGTTTTTGTTTGTACAGAAACTTTTTAGTTTAATATAATCAAAACCATTTAATTTACATTTTGTAATTTTATCTAACTCTTGCTTGGTTTTAAAGTCTTTCCTTTCACAGAGATCTGACAAGTAAACTATTCTGTGTTCACTTAACATGTTTATAGTTTCCCTCTTTATATTCATGTCGTTCACCCATTCTGAATTTATCTTGGTGTAGGGTGAGAGATGTTGATCTAGACCTAATCTCTCCCATATTGTTTTCCAAATTTCCCAGCCGTTTTTGTCAAATAGTGGATTCATATCCCAAAAGTTGGGCTCTTTGGGTTTATCATACACTGTCTTGCTGATGTCATTTACCTCAAGTCTATTCCACTGATCCTCCTCTCTATCTCTTAGCCAGTACCATATTTTTTTGATGACTGCTGCTTTATAGTATAGTTTAATATCTGGTACTGCAAGGCCCACTTCCTTCACATTTTTTTTCATTATTTCCCTTGATATTCTTGATCTTTTGTTATTCCAAATGAAATTTGTTATAATTTTTTCTAATTCAGCAAAGAAGTTTTTTGGTAGCTTGATAGGTATGGCTCTAAATAGGTAAATTAATTTGGATAGAATTGTCATTTTTATTATCTTAACTCGTCCTACCCATGAGCAATCAATGGCTTTCCAATTGTTTAGATCCAGTTTTATTTGTTTGGAAAGTGTTTTGTAGTTTTTTTCATATAATTGCTGTGTTTGTTTTGGTAGATAGATTCCTAAGTATTTTATACTGTCTAGGGTGATTTTAAATGGTGTTTCTCTTTCTACTTCTTGCTGCGTGTTGGAAATGTATAGAAATGCTGATGATTTATGTGCATTTATTTTGTATCCTGCCACTTTGCTAAAGTTGTTGATTATTTCTACAAGCTTCTTAGTTGATTCTCTAGGATTTTTTAAGTAGACCATCATATCATCTGCAAAGAGTGATAGCTTAGTCTCTTCCTTGCCTATTTTGATACCTTCAATTTCTTTTTCTTCTCTAATTGCAACTGCTAGTGTTTCTAGTACAATGTTAAATAATAGAGGTGATAATGGGCATCCTTGTTTCACTCCTGATCTTATTGGGAAGGCTTCTAATTTATCCCCATTGCATATGATGTTTGTTGATGGTGTTAGGTATATACTGTTTATTATTTTTAGGAAAGGTCCTTCTATTCCTATACTTTTCAGTGTTTTCAATAGGAAAGGATGCTGTATTTTGTCAAAGGCTTTTTCAGCATCTATTGAGATAATCATGTGATTTTGTTTGTTAGACTGTTGATATGGTCAATTATGTCGATGGTTTTCCCAATGCTGAACCAACCTTGCATTCCTGGTATAAATCCCACCTGATCATGGTGGATGATCTTCTTAATTACTTGCTGGAGTCTCTTTGCTAGTATTCTATTTAAGATTTTTGCATCTATGTTCATTAGGGAGATTGGTCTGTAGTTTTCTTTCTCTGTTTTTGATCTCCCTGGCTTTGGAATCAGTACCATATTTGTGTCATAAAAGGAATTTGGTAGGACTCCTTCTTTGCTTATCATATCAAATAATTTGTATAGTATTGGGATTAGTTGCTCTTTGAATGTCTGATAGAATTCACTTGTGAATCCAT
>NW_025386297.1:0-6375 GCF_016433145.1 Gracilinanus agilis
GCAGTTGCAATTAGAGAAGAAAAAGAAATTTAAGGTATCAAAATAGGCAAGGAGGAGACTAAGCTATCACTCTTTGCAGATGATATGATGGTCTACTTAAAAAATCCTAGAGAATCAACTAAGAAGCTTGTAGAAATAATCAACAACTTTAGCAAAGTTGCAGGATACAAAATAAATGCACATAAATCATCAGCATTTCTATACATTTCCAACACACTAGAGCAGCAAGAAGTAGAAAGAGAAACACCATTCAAAATCACCCTAGACAATATAAAATACTTAGGAATCTACCTACCAAAACAAACACAGCAATTATATGAAAACAACTACAAAACACTTTCCAAACAAATAAAACTGGATCTAAACAATTGGAAAGCCATTGATTGCTCATGGGTAGGTTGAGCTAACATAATAAAAATGACAATTCTACCCAAATTAATTTACCTGTTTAGCGCCATACCTATCAAGCTACCAAAAAACTTCTTTATTGAATTAGAAAAAACTATAACAAATTTCATTTGGAATAACAAAAGATCAAGAATATCAAGGAAAATAATGAAAAAAAAATGTGAAGGAAGGGGGCCTAGCAGTACCAGATATTAAACTATACTACAAAGCAGCAATCATCAAAACAATATGGTACTGGCTAAGAGATAGAGAGGAGGATCAATGGAATAGACTTGGGGTTGATGACATCAGCAAGACAGTGTATGATAAACCCAAAGAGCCCAACTTTTGGGACATGAATCCACTATTTGACAAAAACTGCTGGGAAATTTGGAAAACAATATGGGAGAGATTAGGTCTAGATCAACATCTCACACCCTACACCAAGATAAATTCAGAATGGGTGAACGACTTGAATATAAAGAGGGAAACTATAAACAAGTTAAGTGAACACAGAATAGTTTACTTGTCAGATCTGTGGGAAAGGAAAGACTTTAAAACCAAGCAAGAGTTAGAGAAAATTACAAAATGTAAATTAAATGGTTTTGATTATATTAAACTAAAAAGGTTTTGTACAAACAAAAACAATGTAGTCAAAATCAGAAGGGAAACAACAAATTGGGAAAAAATATTTATAACGAAAAACTCTGACAGGGGTCTAATTAGTCAAATATACAAGGAGTTAAATCAATTATATAAAGAATCAAGCCACTCCCCAATTGATAAATGGGCAAGAGACATGAATAGGCAATTTTCAGGTAAAGAAATCAAGTGTCAATAAGCACATGAGAAAGTGTTCCAAATCTCTAATAATTAGAGAAATGCAAATCAAAACAACTCTGAGGTATCACCTCCCACCTAGCAGATTGGCTAAAATGAAAGAAGGGGAGAGTAATGAATGTTGGAGGGGATGTGGCAAAATTGGGACATTAATGCATTGCTGGTGGAGCTGTGAACTGACCCAGCCATTCTGGCTGGCAATTTGGAATCATGCTCAAAGGGCTATAAAAGAATGCCTTCCCTTTGATCCAGCCATACCATTGCTGGGTTTGTACCCCAAAGAGATCATAGATAAACAGACTTGTACGAAAATATTCATAGCTGCGCTTTTTGTGGTGGCAACAAATTGGAAAAGGAGGGTATGTCCTTCAATTGGGGAATGGCTGAACAAACTGTGGTATATGCGGGTGATGGAATACTATTGTGCTAAAAGGAATAATAAACTGGAGGAGTTCCAGGTGAACTGGAGAGACCTCCGGGAACTGATGCAGAGCGAAAGGAGCAGAGCCAGAAGAACACTGTACACAGAGACTGATATACTGTGGTAAAATTGAATGTAATGGACTTCTGTACCAGCAGCAATGCAATGACCCAGGACAATTCTGAGGGATTTATGGTAAAGACGCTACCCACATTCAGAGGAAGGACTGCGGGAGAGGAAACATATAAGAAAAGCAACTGCTTGAACGCATGGGTCGGGGTGGACATGATTGAGGGTGTGGACTTGAAACTACCACACCAATGCAACTACCAACAATTTGGAAATTGGTCTTGATCAAGGACACATGACAAAACTAGTGGAAATGTGCATCGGCCATGGGTGGGGGGGATTGCGGGGGGCGAAGGGGAAAGGAGGAGCATGAATCATGTAACCATGTTAAAAATCAATATTAATAAATGTTTGGGAAAAAAAAAGGTTTTAGGAAAAAGTCATGTGGTCAGAAAACCTACTACACAACTCACATATATTTCAGTGTGTATTTATTTGCTTGTTTGTTTTAAGAATAATGTTATAGTAGATTGGATCTTGGATAGTGAGTGAGTGTAGAGAATGTGAAGGCCATTAGGGCCCCTTCACATGCTTCTGTGCTTTTATGTGAAGGTCATGCTTCTCCAGACTTGTAGAGTTCTGGTCCTCCTTCCATCAGCCTTCAAAACAGTGATACAGGCACCAGAATCCATAGGGGGATCCCAGAAGGAGTCATCGGCAACAGTGCAATTTGAGGCTACATTCCTGGATTTTTGTAGAGAAAAAGTCTCGTTTCTGTTATAGGTTTTTATCAGCAGTTGTACTGTTTGAGCACTCATGAAAGCTTACTAATTGGTCAGGGCACATATTAGGCCAAGATCATGGAACTCATGATTAATATTTCGGACAACTTCCACAGGTTACACATTAAGAATCCTTAGATGTAGGTGGCAAGTATCTGCGGTGAGATAAAGGGGAAGGGGGCTCTTATGTTTTTCTCATAATAAATCCAAAGAAGCCAGTGTCCTTGGGGGGTGTGGTGGTAACTGTTTTCTTAAGTCGAGGGTGGGGGTAGAGTAGGGAATACCCAATTCAGGTACCAATAATTATATTGAAAATGGATCTTGAAAGAAACGATTATGATCTTAGAGTTGGAGTCAACACCAAACCTATTGGTGTTTTTTTAAACCAAAGTTAAAAAGAAGTAAGTAAAAAACCTGTTAAAATTGTAGAATTCATACTATGAAGTTACAAGAGGCTATATTTCATAGAAAAATATTAAATTATTGGAACTCGAGTGTTTTAGGTTAAAATTTTACTTGTAATTGGGAAATATTTAATAAAATAAAATATATTAAGAAGGATAATAGATGGAAATGTTAAATTTCAGTTAGAGCTTAATAAAATAAAGAAATAATTATTCCCATTCAAAAAAAAGAAAGATAAATATTAACAGTAAATAGAGGGAAAAGAGTACAAGAAACTATACTTAATACAAATGTTTCTTAGTACAAATGTTTCTTCTCTCTAGGAAAATATTCTTCCAAAATGAGAGTTGCATTTTCAGTTTCACTATATGAGAAATGAGAAACAAAACAAGGGACTAGTCCCTCATGTGACTATACTTCAATGAGCAGAAATTCATAGGTCAATAGTACTTTTAACCTTGAGGTAGTTTACAACAGTAAAAATTAGGCACTGACTAATGAAATGGCTATGTGAGACACCCTGCTCTAACCTCTCAGTTCTTAAAGGAACTCCTAGAAATAGCCCTACAGATCCCCAAGAATCCCTGGTACTCAACATGAAAACTTTTGTATTTGAAATTATGACACAGCTAGAGAGTAAAGCATTCTAGGACCTATCTTGTGTATACTTCCTATGAACAGTTGAGTTACAACCAAATAACATAGGATAGAGGTGGTACCTCAAACCCACGGGAGGAGCATCTTCTTCCAAACAAGAAACTAGGGCTCTGGGCTCCCACTTCATTGAGTTCCTTGAGGGACCTGATCTCTGAAGGGCATCGAGCTTTTCACAAACTTTCTGGTTCATGACTTCTGCCTGCCTCCCCCCCCCCCCACCCCCCACCCAGTAGCACACTAGAGGTAAAAACAAACCAATAAAAATCTAAAAAAAAAATTAATTTGAAAGATTCCACAAAAGGGATGACAAACATCTCTTCTAGAAAGATGTACACTTACAAAGTGGATCAGGCATAGGACAGCTATTTATTGCCCCCACCATAAAAGAAATGAGGAAAATACAAAATACTTATAAGGATGCACTTACAAACATAGGGCTGGGGGCAGCTGGGCAGCATAGTGGATAGAGTCCCAGCCTGGGGTCAGCCTTAGCCACTTACTAGCCATGTAAAAATATGCAATTCACTTAAACCTAGTCTGTCTAAGTTTGGTTGTTGTAAGGATCAAATGAGATAATATTTGTAGAGTCTTTAGCACAGTACCTGGTACATAATAAGCACTGTATAAAGGTTAACTATTAGCTATTATTGTGGGTCCATTGAATCTATCAGTCACCCTATCCACTTAAAGTAAATACCTTAATGAGGTAGAAACATCTCTATTGAGTCAATCAATAAAAGGTAATAACTTTGAAAAGTCCATAATCAGTTTAGAAGAAATAAGAATCATTGGATAATGAAATTACGCTACCAGAAAATGTATTGGAATTGGCTAGATAAACTCAGTCATGCCCTGTGGGTTTTGGAAAAAAACAACAAACCAGCTCAGGATCTGAACATGGGATGACTGAAGAGAGAGCAGTCCTGCTTCCTCCTCCCAGAGGTCAAGTATGTCTCTCTCCCCCCATCCCTTGACCAAAGGATGACCTTGTGAACTTTGAAAGATGTTGGATTTCCTAGCAGGATTCTAGCAGGATTCCTAGAATAGCTGATGGTAGTTGCTGTATCAAGAACTGAAGTTGAATTAGACTCACCGAGGAGCAAAATGTATACACATAAAAAGAAATATGAATATGTCATACTTCAGTGGACTGTTGCTTTCAAAGATATGGGTATTCCTTCCAACATTGCAGATGACACTTCATCCAGCTCTTCTCATACTTTTCAGTTCTCATCCATATTCTCCCCAAAATACTCTAGGAAGAATCTACCCAATTTCCTGGAGTCCTTTCTTCAGGTGTTTAAAAAAAACATTTTGTGGCATCTGTTTTCGTTTCTCACTCTCACTGTATGTCCAACCCACCTCCCTTTCCAATCATGCATTTCATGAATGATATCCCTTCTGCCCAATCTTGTTTGCACTTCATTTTGTACCTAGACTGTGTCTCCCCCTTGACTTTAGTATTCTCTGTAATACACAGGGTAACATCTGCATCAAAATAATAGAAGACACTGTATAAGTTCTAAATGAGTAGTGGAAATGGTAAATGCTGTAGGATTTAAAAGGAAAGAGATTAATTTGGACCAAATGGTGCAGTGAATACAGCACTGGCTCTGAAGCCAGGAAGATCTTATTTCAAATCAAGTCTTAGACACTTGCTAGCTCTGTGACCCTAGTCAAATTGTTTAACCAATATCTGCCTCACTTTCCTCAGCATAAGATGAGAATTATAATAGCACCTACCTCCTAGAGGTGTAAGGATCAAATGAGAAAATATTTGTAAGGTCTTAGCACAATGTCTAGTGTACAGTAGGTGTTTAATAAATGCTTGTTTCCTTTCTTCCTTTTCTCCACAGACTGGGACAACTTCATGGAGAGTGTAGGTAAGATAATTAAATGGGAGTTTTATATTTATATTTATATAGGTTTATATTATATTTATTATATACTATAATAAATAATTATATATTTATATATACACAGAATTATAAATGATGAAGTCATTTTGTTTAACTCTTACCCAAAGTATAAATACTATAATGTCGAATCTATAACTAGTATAGCATCTACTTGAAGACTTCCAAAATCAAAATCTGCTCTTGCGCCTATATGTATTGATTGAAGTTCTATCCTCTAGGGCCAAGGAGAACTTGTCAGGATCTCTATTCTGCATCACGATTTCTCTTTTCAAGGCTAAACACATAAACATTCCCCAATTGATAGGAATATCTTGGGTGCCTCAGCATCCAGATTACTTTCCTTTGGATTTGCTTTAGTTTGTTAATATCCTTCCTAAAGTATGGTGCCCCTGGTATCCTCACCCCCATTTTCCTGCCTCTGTGTGTGTGTGTGTGTGTATGTGTGTGTGTTGTGTCCCTCTTTAGACTGCAAACTCCATAAAGACAAGGATTGCCTTTCTTTTTATTAATTATATCTTTAACCCTTACCACAGTGCCTGGCATGTAATAGGTGATTAATAAATGTTTATTAGAAAAGATTGGAAGGAGTTTTAAAGGTCATTCAGGCCAACTGTATCTGGCCAAGAATAAATGCTATCTACTGAATTGCCATCAAGTTATCATTTGGCTTTCACTTGAAGAATTCCTTGAGGAACCTACAATCTTCTAAGGTAGCCCATTCACTTCGAATAGATCTAACCATCAGAAAGTTGTTTTTTTTTTTTCCTTTTATCAAGGTCAAATCTAACTCTAAAACTTTTACCCATTGCTCCTACTTTTTCCCTCGAGGACCAAGCAGAACAAACCTAATCTCTCTCTTTCTCTCTCTCTCTCTCTCTCTCTCTCTCTCTCTCTC
>NW_025386298.1:0-7417 GCF_016433145.1 Gracilinanus agilis
ACACACACACACACACACACACACACACACACACACACACACACGCCCGCACAGAGTCCCTTGTGTCTATTTGATGCATTCATTATCCATCGGGCCAATTCTTCCGAGGTTCTTACATTGAAATAGAGCTTTAAGGTTTAAATGATGTCAGGGACTTTCAAGCAATTTCTAGGTGCAAAACAAAACAAAACAAAACAGTCCGAGTCCCCTGGACCTTTGCGTGGTGGACTACACGGTTCTCTTTGTATTTTCGATTAATGGCCGTTAATTTAAATATCTATATTATTATGCGCACACATATATTTGCTCTCCCTTTTAGGAAAGCTCAACGTTATCTTCGGGATTTTGTCTCCAATTACGAGTAAGTTTGGAAGGAACTGAACTCTTCCCCTCCCCTTTTCCGGGCTTAAACAAAGAAAACCTCAGGGAGAAGGGTGGGTACTCATGCCCAGTCTGACACCAGGTTGCCTAAGAAAAAACGGCTTCTCTACAAGGAGGTAGCCGTGGACTCTGCTCTGGGGGTTCACTCGCTCCAGGGGCTTCGGGTGGGAAATGAGCTGGCCAAAGAAGCAATGTAGGAGGCTGCAAGCCTGGATTCGGCCCCTGGAACGCTCTTAGCCACATAATAATTCCTTCCTCTCCCTTCTCCTGCCGGGTGAGGTCCTCCCGAAGGCACCGGTTACTTCTCAAGTTTCCAAGTTGATCCCTTCTACCTATGGGGTACTCGAGCTCTCGGTGAGGGTCTGAGGTTATAACGCATCTAGGAGGGGGCGGGGAAAGAGACATTTCCAAAAAAAAAAAAAAAAAAGAATAGAATGTCTATAATCACTCGCGCCAGAGAAGAAGAGAAGAACATGCTTGAACTATGTGAGGTTTGTTTTGATTTCGGGTCCATTTCTCGTTTGAAGAAGACAATCTCTACCACCACCACCTTCGGCAGCCCCCTAATATTCCTTCCACACCCCTTCTTCTCTCTCACGCCAGGAGAAAATCCTTCTTGGGGTCCTTTACTGCGCACTGGCCTTTGGGTCTCTGCTTTGCAGCCCGCCCCCACTCCTCTTCATTTCAATTTCTGTCCTATCTCCCTGGTAAAACCCTCCCGGAATCTTCCCTCTCCGGCCTTCCCCGAGTACTTCTCGCTTTTCAAGGGCACGGGGAGGAGCCAGAGCCACAGCCCATCCCTCCAACGTTTCTCCTGGCCCTCGGGGTTCTGGGGTCACAGTGAAGGTGGAGAGAACCTAGCGGGCAGAGTGGGCAAACATCTTCAGGAGTCTTCTGACCCTCACCCCATTTAGTGACAAAAATCATTTGTTTCAGGGAGCTGGAATTCAATGCTTAAGAAGTTGCCCTCTGATTCTCATTACCTGTATGATCTGGAACAAATCATTAAATCTCTCTGGACCTCGGTTTCCTCAAATGTAACGTGGGAAGGGGGTGGGGCTTGATGGTCCCAGAGGTATTTTCCAGACCCAGCTAGATTTATGAATCGACTCTCCTATAAATCCTCCCTCCCACCATCCCATTTTCGTTCTTCCTCTTCCCTCCCCATGCCCTAAAATTGAAGGCTGATGAGATGGAAAGAACTTTGTGAACCCTCTTCTTGAATATCTTTTCCTCTCGAGACAGCTACTGCAGGGGAAGCCTTTTATGTCTTCCTTCCCAATTTTCAGCTCTTCCAGCCTCCTTCCCCATCTTTCTGGGATGCTGCGGCGGGCATCCTTCGCCATCTAGTGGGCATGAAGTGAAGGACCTTCTTATTGGTTCCCTAGACCAGTGGAGCAGGAGATAACATCCTCTCCCCATCGCTACCCCGAACTTTCAGCGATCTCCATCCTCTCCAGACAGGTAACAATTCATTTGTCTTTCTGCAGGAAATTCCCAAAGTCACTCTCTCGCCTTTTACATTTCCTGATAATCTCAGATTCTCAAGAATGGGAGAATTCCTGTCCTCCCAATCATCATCAATGAAAGACAAACAAGCAAACTGGCAATTGTCAGGTGTCTACCTTTGGACAATATCCTACAGATAGCGAAGGGTGGTAAATGAATCGGAAATAATAATAAGTTCCAGCTCTGGGAATTTAGCATTCTAAAGAAAATAGTTCTTGCCTCCAGGACGTAGACTATAGACAGAAGTGATGAGGCAGAACCTACACTGGATCGGCAGTCAGAAAATCTGCCTTTGATTTCTCCCTGGCTCTTGGGGAGCTGTTGGGCAAGTGCCTTCACTTTCCTGGGTCTGTTTCCATTTATTTATAAAGTGAAAGGTTGTGTTGTACAATTTCTAAGATCCTTTCTAGTGCTAAATGTTGATTAGCTGTATAATATCAAGTAACTATGAATTCTGTTGGCTTGAACTGTCTTATTCTTGCCTGTGTAACTCCAGCCCCAAATCTGACTTTTGCACCATGAATTCAATTCCCTCCTTTAATGCAGAAATTGGCCCAATTGACCATTCAAACCCCCACCAAAGTGCATATAATGTGATCCTTTGCTTCTAAACAGAAATTGACAAGGCAAAATGAAACCCCCATTTTTTTTGAGGAGCACAATCTGGAGCACCATGAAGGGACTATTGAAATGACTTTTGTTAAGGAGAGGGAAGTGGAATTGTGCGTTGGCTAATGGGGGTTGTGGGGTTTGAGGAGAGGGAAAGAACATGACGCATGTAAATATGGGAAAATATTCAAAATAAAAATGAAAATAAAAATAAAAATGAAAATAATAATAATGATGATAATAATGATAATGATGATGATGATGATGATAATAATAATAATGATGATGATGATGATGATGATAATAATAATAATAATAATAATAATAATAATAATAATAATAAAGAGGGAAGTGTTGGAGCCTTACTACCCTTTTATTCCCAAGGCTGTGTTGCTATGAAAACACTTGTGGTATAGGGCAAAGTGTTCTAGTAAAGACTGACCACTAGATGGAGAACCCAAGTATCAAAATCGTTCCTAGCTGGGTGATCCTGAGCATGTCACTTAGCCCATTTGTCTAGCCCTTGACCTTCTCTTTTAGAGTTGTTACTAAAACAGAAAATAAGGATTTAAAAACAAGTATCAAAAATGACAATCAATTAATTTTGTGATTGTTGATATATATGAAGTGGGAGCATTTATTTAAGTTTTATATATATGTAAGAGTATTTATGGGAATGTGTGTAGGAGTCAGGGGTTCAATCCACAGAGCTCCTAAAGGCAGTCAATCAACAGCATTTCTTATTACTATGTGCCAATCAACACTGTGGATATAAATAGAGCAAATAACAGTCCTGCACCCAAGGAGCTTGGATTCTAATGGAGGAGACAACATGTAAATAACTAAATATATACAAAGTATATTCAGTATAAGTAACAATAATGCATGATCATCAATTGTGAATGACTTAACTTTCTCAGCAAGGCAAGGATCCAGGACAGCTCCAGTCGACCTGTGATGAAGCAGGATATCCACCATAGGAGGAAGAAATAGAGTCCAAATGAAGACTGAAACTTATTACACTTCACTTTATTTCCTCCAAGAATTTTTCTTTAGTGTAAGCAATATGTATCATTTTTCACAACATGATGGACATGGAAATATGTGTCGTATAATAGTGTACAGCCTGTATCATATTACCTACCTTCTTGGGAGGGGTGGGAAAGCATAGATTATAAAATATCAGAAAACTTGTAATTAAAATTTCGATTATCAAATCATAATGATTAAAATTATGTCAACACAAAAAATATGTTACAATATTATTAAATATTAAAATTATATCCTCATATAAAAAGAAGAGATATACACAGTGTCGGTGAACTTCTAAAAATGATTTCTGACTGTTAGGACCTTCATGCTAGCATTTATATAGCCTTCAGATTTGCAGTATATTTCCTGTGAGATGCGTTCTATTATTATCCCCATTTTTCAGTTGAGGAAACGGGAATAGAGAAGTTAAATGACTTTTCAGGGTCAAAGAGCTAGTAAATGTCTGAGGGAAGATTTGAATTCAGATCTTCCTGATTCTAAGTCAAACCCTTTATCTACTACACTACCATAGCATATCTAGACTTGGAAACCACCTCCAAGATCATATATATGGTTCAAAAATCTCATGCTCTACAGCAGTGGTTCCCAAACTTTTTTGGCCTACCACCCCCTTTCCAGAAAAAATATTACTTAGTGCCCCCTGGAAATTACGAAACTATTAATTGATCTTAGAATAGAATATAATACAAAAAAAGTGTGGCTATCACTGTCTCCCTGGATCACTGCAGCACCCACCAGGGGGCAGTGGTGCCCACTTTGGGGAATCATTGCTCTAGATGAAGGAATCAAAGCCTGATGAAGTGAAGTGAACTGACCAAGATTACACAATGAGGAGAGGAGAGACTTCTTTCCAACAGCTCTTTCCATTGGACTGCACTGTCCCTTTCCTCCATCCATTCAACATTCAGTAGTGCCTATTATGTGCAGTACAGTGGTATTCTCTCTGTCCTATACTGATTATCCTTTTCTATGGGACTCCATAGACTTGGTCTTGTGTTTTCAGCATCTGTGGCTTAATTGAGGAACTCCAGAAGTAACCTCCTCTGGTGGAGGGAACTAGTGACATGGTTTCCTCAAATATAAAATGAGGATAATAATAGCACCTACTTCAAAAGGTTATCTTAAGGATCAAATAACTTAATACAGTGACTGGCACATAGTAGATGCTATATAAATGTTTAGTTACTTCCCCTATTCTACCTCACCCCCCAATAAGTGGTCCAGCCATATAATCAGTAAGATATAAATTCTGCCTGTGATATATTACTCAGCATAATGCCTGGCATAGTAGGTAGTTGCTAAGTGATTATTGATTGACTTGTTGATTGACTGGCTGTGCAATCCTAGACAGGGAATTTCTCCATGCCCCCACATAGCTTCTTAACACTATAAAGTGGGGACAGCTGGGTAGCTCAGTGGATTGAGAGCCAGGCCTAGAGATGAGAGGTCCTAGGTTCAAATCTGGCTTTAGACACTTCCTAGCTGTGTGACCCTGGAGAAGTCACTTAACCCCCATTGCCTAGTCCTTACCACACTTCTGTCTTAGAACCAATACCCAGTATTGACTCCAAGATGGAAGGTAAGGGTTTTAATTAAAAAAATAATTAAAAGAAACACTATAAAGTACCAAAACAAACCCACAACAGTTGCACAATAACACTTTATTTGGAAGGATTTGGTCATTAGAGAATTAAATTAAAAACAGTTGTGTTTTTGTTTTTTTTTTTTTAAGGGAAGCAAGGTTTCATGGAAAAAGTGATCCTTTGAATAAGTCTGAAAAGAAGAGAGCCATTGTGCACAGCAGAAGTAAAAGAGTGAATTCCAACATGGAGGGCAAGAGGGGCAGCCAGTACAAAGAGCTGGGCCTGGAGATGTAGTATCAAGTGGGAGAAGCAGAGATCAAGCTAGTTTAGTTGGATCAATGTACTGTCCAATGAAGAACAATAGGTGAAGCCACATTATGTCAGGATTTTAAAAGTAAGCAAAGGAGTTTATATTTTGCCATGAAGGCACTAAAGAATTTCAGGATTAGGAGAATAATCAGTGACTAAGAAAAATCATTATGGTAGTTATTTGAGGATGGGCTAGAAAACAATGAGCAATAATCCATTTCAGACTTCTTCCTATACCTAAAAATTTCCCTTCAAAACAAAGCAGGACACAATTAATAGTTTGCTTAATCTCTAGCTCCATAATGTGTACCAGCTTCCTTCTTCTGGGGGAACATATACCCCAAAATTTGAGTTATGATGTGTTGTCACCTGAAGGTATGTATTCATAAAGGCAGAAACAGTCACCAGCATTTATATATGCTGATGAGTCAGCTAGAGAGCTGGCCAGGGAATCAAAAATCATTTCTGACATTTACTGGCTGTGGAACTTTGGACAAGTCACCGGTCAAAGTATTCAGCAGTGCCTACCTCAAAGGGTTGTTCTGAGAATTAAGTGGAAGAATGTATATAAATACCTTGGCAAATTTTAAAGCATTATTTCAATTTTGTTGTTCTTGCTATTCTATTAATGCACTAGCTTTGAATGCATTATGTCACCTGCCTGATTAGAGAAAAAAGAAACACCCTGGTGGGGGCTCTTGAGCTGGAGTTTTGATAGGATACCATCCCACAAAGTAATTCAAACATGGGTCAACTAACTTGGGGTTCCCATATGTTAGAGAAGAATGTCTCAGTAGTTCTGTCATCATCTTTGCATATAGGAATCAAAACTCTAAAAGCAGCTTAGGTGATGATGGATGGAGTACTAGACTTAAAATTAGAAGAAAAAAAACTGAGTTCAAATCTGAACTCAGACAATTGTTAGCTATGAGATGTCTGTCAAGTCATTTTTAACTTCTCTGTGCTTCAGTTTTCTCAGTTTCTGTCAAATGAGGAATTTGGATCCAATGGTTTCCAAATTCCTTTCCTGCTCTAGACCTTATGATCCTATGAGGCAGCGACATTTCATTTTGTCCTTTGAATCAAGATTTCAAGTCACTTTCCCAGTTCCAAATTGTCAGCCCTCCCTTTCTTAAAGTATACGTAGTAATCTCATGAATCTAGTGTCTGGAACCCTGCAAATACCCAGGACTCTACTGAATAGGGAGGCCATCAATACTAGACAAAAATATGCACATGTGCATGGATAGAGGCAGATGGGATTGGAAAGAGACAAGAACGTGTGTCCTCATTCCGCAGTGGAATATTATTCAGCTGAAATCTTTGAGTACGGCTATGATTTGAATAAAATGATAGGTTGATATCTCCCATTTCCTTTAGGGACTCCTCTGCTCTGAGCTGTCACAGCGGATTGTGTAAATAGACCAGACTGAAGGATGAGATTCTAATCATATTGACGAAATGCTTATCTGAAAGCCAGAGTGCACCCAGAAGACGCTCACCCAGGAATACAATTAAATCCTAATCTGGAAGGGGAAATCTCAGCTCGGCCTCCCAGATCGTTTTCCCTTCCAGGGGGGGTAGATAACCCAAGGAAAAGGGAGAAGTCGTGAGCTGATGAAATCAAGCCTCCGGCCTTTCCCTGGGAATCTCAGAAGAAGGTTTCAGTACTTTGTTCATAGCATAGCCAGAGATCTAAAGGAGCTAGAGGCATCAGATGTTCAGAAGGTTACAGACCTACAGATATAGTCTTCTGTTGGCCACTTGGAATTTCCCAATCGATGAGAAGCTTAACAGATGAAGGAGAAAAGTGAGGTGGGGAAGTATGGTTTATAACTCTTCAAATTGGTCTCTATAGCCTCTTTATATCAGATAGACAGACAGACAGACAGACAGACAGACAGACAGACAGACAGACAGACAGATAGATAGATAGATAGATAGATAGATAGATAGATAGATAGATAGATAGA
>NW_025386299.1:0-4362 GCF_016433145.1 Gracilinanus agilis
AGGAAGGAAGGAAGGAAGGAAGGAAGGAAGGAAGCATATGGAAAATAGTCTTTGGGGGAAGGCACTACTGGGAAGTAGGGAAGAAAAGCAGAGAGGAATTTTCCTAGAGAAGACTGAGCTGACAACAGTAACTTTTTTCACTAATATGAAATCTGGCATCATCAGACTATCAAAAAAATGCATGAGAATAGTTTCTCCCCAGTCTTTGATGAAATGTTAGATACATAGTAAGCATTCATAAATATTAATTGATTGCTAGGTTTATTTTTCAAAGTCATGACTAAAGCTCTTTATAAATTGTTAAATTTTATTTTATTTATTTAATTACTCTCTGATCCTAATGACAATTATTTCTCTAAGACAGCTTTTTGCATTCTCTAACATTTCCCAGTGTTCATAACTTGGCATTTGATCTATTGACCTACTTTTCTGAACCCCGTATGGAATATACCTCTTTTTGGCTTCTCAGACAATACTTTTGCTTTGCTTAAAACCAGTCCTGAGAGAACTGTCATAGCATTCTCTAGGGGGAGATTAATTCCAAGGCTTGTTGGCCCCTTGGCCAAGTTTATTACTAATAATAAATCAGTGTTGGGCCACCCACCCCCTTGTCTTCTCTATTTGCCAATGGTCTGAAACCATTTTCTTTAGCTCATACTGTCATGATGGCCTTTAAAAGTCCCTGCTCCAGACTTATCCACTATTAGAATTCCCATTAATTTCAATGTGCAGGGATCAGACTCTTATGGAAATAGTCAGGACTTTTGGAAGGTTAGCAAGGACTGGTTTATACAAAGAATTTATCTCTGATGCAGATTTGATCAAGATGTTTCTTGTCTTAGAGTATCACAGTGAGCAATTAAAATAAAAGACTCAGTCAATGGTATTGTTCTTGATCTCAACAATAAGGAAAAAAATTACCTGTTTTTATATATTTACAATAAACAGTGATGCTTTTAGGACTAAAGTTATTTTCTTAGAATAACAGATTCACAGTGCTTTATTATTCATATAGATATTCTGGTCATCACAGGACTCTTGATTAATTTCCTGTGACCATAGGATCAGACTCCACTGGAAGAGGGACATTAGGTCCATCAATTATGTCTATGTTGTTTAAGAAAACCTTGATTTAAATTCTAATATTGCCATATACTAGCTGCATATCCTTGGGGAAATCAGTTCATCTCTTAGAATTGTTTTTCTCATTTGTAAAATAAAGAAGTTTAGATTAGCTAATCTGTATGGTTTCTTCAAGTCTTAATAGTCCATTCTGCTCTGTTCCTTAGAATAACTAGTTAGAGCCATTATAGTGCCACCATTCTTTAGAAATGTTGACAATTCAGATAATTCTCAATTATCTGCACATGAATAACTGACCACACACTTCTGAAATTAGATTTCCCTGTTAGAGAGGATACCAATAAAATATATACTGGGGGCAGCTGGGTAGCTCAGTGGATTGAGAGCCAGGCCTAGAGACAGGAGATCCGAGGTTCAAATCTGGCCTCAGACACTTCCCAGCTGTGTGACCCTGGGCAAGTCACTTGACCCCCTTTGCCTACCCTTACCACTCTTCCACCTATAAGTCAATACACAGAAGTTAAGGGTTTAAAATTAAAATATATTACTGCCCTCAAGACTGGTGAATCTGATCCAAAGGAATTCGAATTGAAAATACAGAGGAAAAGACAAAGCTACCCATGCATATTTAGAAAAGCAGATACTGTAGAGTCTAGCAGATACAATATGAAAAAGAAAAGTATCAGTGGAGAGGACCGGCAATACATAGGAAAGCTAGAAAAATGCCAGTTAATTTATAGAATTATTAATTGATTTATTATGACCCAGAAAAAAATGGAGAAAATTTCCTGAGAGGAGTCTTGAAATCCAGCTACTCGCCCTTGTTTTCTATCCAGGAATTCATTGTGCCCAGACTGTTAATGGCTTGTATTTTCAGTCTATAACTAAGGGAAAAGGAACACAAGCGGAGGACCCTGAGACCAGAGTGGGACAGAAATTATGTTGTTGTTGTTGTTGTTGTTGTTGTTGTTGAATACTAGCAGGGAAAATGGCAGCAAGTGCTTCAATTCCACTATTATACAGTAGGGCACAGAAAGTTAAGCAGCAAACATTATAGGGGGTACAGAGGAAGACAATGTGGTAATTAAAGATGGAGTGGTGGAGGAAGGCTGGCTGTGTGGAGAACAGAATGAGGAGCAAGAAGAACACAGAGAATCAGTTATATATTCTTGAATTGGAGTTATTGGCCATGGGGTGGCATAAACTCATTGCTGGTGGAGGAATGGGGAGGGAGGAGTCAGGATTTGGTAATTCATTTTTATAGGTTTGGGGGAGGGAGGGATGAACTCTTAACCATGCTACCTTAGGTTTCATTCATTAACATAGCCACATCATCTCAAAGTTATTAGCAACACTTTAGGGTTAGTTCATTAGTGTAATGCTTTTGTGGTGTTCTGATGGTTTTACTATATATGTCTGGAGTTTATTTGAGGCTTAGAGGCTATAGGCAATTAGTAGGACTGAGGGGCCCCTTCTGGTATAATGCCTAGCTGGCTTCCTTTAATTCAGCACATAGTCTCAGGATTTGGCCTTAGTTAATTTATGAGACAGTTTCCCCTGAATCCTATGCTCTGCCAATTTATGAGACATTTTGCAAGTAACTGTTATGTTCTCCTAATTTATGGGACAATCTATAAATGACTTCTAGGGCTCTCTTTCCAGTCTTACTTCCTACTATTGTTACCTTATAGTAGTTACGTATAAACTTACTATACTAATTCTAAGACAAGGGAAGGGTGTTCATCAGTGCACTAGAACATGATACTTTTTTAACATAGGCAGTGACAAATTTTATGGCTTTATATACCTATACATATTTTATGGAAAATTGGAAAGTAAGCAAAGCATACTAGAAATATTTATTCAAAACATAAATTCAACATCATTCATACACTGATTTTGGTAGTATGTAACAACTGACTATGAAAAACTATATCTTTCTTAAAAGTACTATATTATTAAATAAAAAGTGGGGTGAATGATATATTCATGTGAAGAAATCTACCTTGTGATGAGTATTGTGAAGATCAATGGATGTAGAAATTAATTTATTATTCCAGTAGGAGTCTACTACCAACCTCCCCACCAAAATGAAGAAGTTGATAGTGAGTTTAAGAAACATTATAAAGCTGGTAGACAGGAATCAGGTATCTGATGATATGAATTATTTGGGTATCTACTGGAGTTTTCAGTTAAAAGTAAAATATCTGATAAATTATTGAATCCATTTTAATTTTGTCCTTCCAATCCCCCCCAAAAGCTGGTATGAGGGCTTACCAAGCCCTTTTCAGGGCTGCTTTCCTCCTTTAGTGTCCACCTGCCACCCAGCTTTGCCTGTGGCTCCAAGAAGCTGTAGTATGTTCAGTGGTCACACCTTGGTAAGCCATCTTCACAGATGGGCTAAACCCAAAAGAGTAACCAGCAGAATTCAAACACATCAGTGAGTTAGGACAGAGACTTTAAGCATATGGAGTCTTCCCCTAGGAGAAGGGACAGATGAGAACAATTTGTTCCAATGGCTATGAACACAGCTGAAGCAAGCACTGTGGAATGCTTCTAGCTTGGTCAGTCATTGAAGATGCTAAGATCATATATCATATCATAACTGAATTATATTAGACAACATTCAAACAACCCTCTATACATTTCCCTGTTTTCATGCCTGTATCCATATCATTTTTCACTCAGCATGTGCTTACATCAATCCCAGCTTAATGGATTTCCAATCGAGAAAGCTAAATATTTGGGGCCATCATAAGTAGACACTTTCAGGGACTTGGCAGTTGAAGAGTTCTCTTATCATCTCTGTCCCCAGGAGGCTTCTAGCCCTTGAAGTTTGTATGAAAGTGGCTCAAAGCCAATGAACTAGTTACACTTTCTCTTATAATCTGAGTCAGGGTCTATAGAGTCAGTGTAAAGTGAAGAGTTGTTCAGTTAGAAAATTGAATTTGGATTGTTCACAGCCAAGGCAACTCATGAAAATGTAACTTCTTTTTGTCCTCTTTTCTTGGATGTAACTAAGTCTAAAAGAATAGAACAATGAGTAACAGGAAACTAACACTAAGGGCTAGTGAGGATATAATAATAGAGCACTGAGCTATCAAGGAATGTCAAGCTATCTGACCTATCCACTGTAGAGGTGTGGAAGTACATGGAGATTTGATTGCTGAATCACACTAGTAAAGTTTCAAGGATTCTGGAGAATAAGAGAAGTGCTCTGGAACACAGTGGAACAAAGTTTCTCTCTCTCTCTCTCTCTCTCTCTCTCTCTCTCTCTCT
>NW_025386300.1:0-8492 GCF_016433145.1 Gracilinanus agilis
AGAGAAGAGAAGAGAAGAGAAGAGAAGAGAAGAGAAGAGAAGAGAAGAGAAAGGAAGAGATATAGGAGACAGGAAGACAGACA
Source organism: Gracilinanus agilis (assembly GCF_016433145.1). Classification (NCBI taxonomy): domain Eukaryota; kingdom Metazoa; phylum Chordata; class Mammalia; order Didelphimorphia; family Didelphidae; genus Gracilinanus; species Gracilinanus agilis. The sequence continues at coordinate 84 of NW_025386300.1, forward strand.
GAGTTTAAGTTGGGAGTAATATTTTTCTTTGTTAAATCGACATAATAAGAATAAAGAAAATTATTTTCAGAAGATAGATAATGTATTTGTTTAAAACAATTTTTCTCCAAGTGATTCATTAAGGAAATCCAAAATTATATGTAGGAATGCATTTTCATTGTGTCATCATTCCAAGTAGGGATCTCACAATGGAAAAACAAAATTCCATATACCACATATGCATCAGGCATAGTTGCAGTATTTCAGGAAGAATCACATCCAAGTTCTTAGTTAAAAGGACATCACTCTCCAGAACCACATAAACAGCTTCATTAGAAAAGAGCAAGGAGAAATTTAAGGATTTATGTAGTCTATTGAGTAATGTGTCATATGTTGACAACTTAAATGCACAGAGAATTAATTGCTACTAATGCTCTTTTCTCAATGATGTATTTTAATCCAAAGGGGAAAAAAATAGAAAAATAAAGGTGTAGTAAAAGCAATGTTTCTAAACAGTATTTATAGGGACCATTCATCTCTGCTCCTAAGCTTCCTGGATTTTCACTAGAGGCAAAGAATCAGTTAAATAATATTAATAGATAAATATTTTTATACTACCCAAAGATTTTTATTTTTTACAGAAACATAAATTTTTATTTTAAAATATTTTCCATGATTACATGGTTCATTTTTTTCTCCCTCTCCTCTCCCTTCCCCTCTCCTAAAGATGTGTTATCACTTGATACCTATTTCTATATTATTCATTTTTAAGAGAGTAATATTTTAAAATCAAACCCCCAAATCATATACCCTTATAAACAAGTGATTAATCATATGCTTTCCTCCTGCATTTCTACTCCCACAGTTCTTTCCCTTCATGTGGATAGTATTGTTTCTCATAAGTCCCCTAGGTTTCCTCAATCATTGCATTTCTATTAGTAGTAGAGTAGATTACATTTGACCATTCTGTAATGTTTCAGTTTCTGTGTACAATGTTCACCTGGTTTTGCTCATTTCAGTCCACATTAGTTCATGGATTCCTTTCCAGTTCATGTAGAAATGAAGAAGTTTATCATTCCTTATAGGACAATAGTATTCCATTATCATCATATACCAAAATTTCATCAGCCATTCCCCAGTGGAGGGACACACTCTCATTTTCCATTTTTTTGCCACCAAAAAAAGTATGGCTATAATTTTTTTGTACAACCCTTTTTTACTATCTCTTTGGGAGTACAAATCTGGTAATGTCCTTTTAAAGCCCTTTGGGCATAGTTCCAAATTGCCTTCCAAAATGGTTGGATCAATTCACATTTCCACCTGCAATGTATTAGTGACCAAATTTTGCCATATTACTTCCAGAATTTATTATTTTTCTTTACTAACCTGTTGGCCAATCTGCTAGGTATGAGTTGTTTTAGTTTGCATTTCTTTAATCAGGAAGGATTTAGAACACTTTTTCATGTGATTATTGATAGTTTTTATTTCTGCATTTAAAAATTGCCTATTTATATCCCTTGAGCAGTTTTTAATTGGAGAATGGCTTGGTTTCTTATAAATATGACTTAGTTTCTTAAAAATTTGAGAAATCAGACCTTTGTCAAAGGTTTTTGTTAAAAAAAATTTCCCAGTTTCTTCCTTCCTTTATGATTTTGGCTACATTGGTTTTGTTTGTACAAAACCTTTTTAATTTAATATAATCAAAATTACTCATTTTACATTTTGTAAAAGTAAAAAAGACATGTCTGTCTTTTGCTTGGTCTAAAATTCTTTCCTTTCCCATAGATCTTACAGGTATACTATTCTTTGTTTCCCCAATTTAATTATAATTTCCCTCTATAATTAAGCCATTTCCCCATTTCGAATTTATCTTGGCATAGGGTGTGAGATATTGATCTAAACCTAATCTCTCCCATACTATTTTCCAATTTTCTCAGCAGTTTTTATCAAATACTGAGTTCTTGTCCCCAAAACTGGAATCTTTGGGTTTATGGAATACTAGTTTGCTGAGGTCATTTACCACAAGTCTATTCCAATGAACTACCCTTCTGTATCTTAGCCAATATCAGATTGTTTTGATGATCACAGCTTTATAGTATAGTTTAAGATCTGGTACTACTAGGTCTCTAGCCTTCACATTTTTTATTAGTTCCCTTGATATTCTTGATCTTTTATTCTTTCAGATGAACTTTGTTATACTTTTTTCTAATTTATTAAAAAAGGGGTTTTGGTATTTTGATAGGTATGGTACTGAATAAGTAACTTAATTTAGGTAGGATTGACTTTTTTATTATATTATCTCATAATATCCATGAGCAATTAATGTTTTTCCAATTGTTTAGTTCTAGTTTTAATTGGGTGAAAAGTGTTTTGTAGTTGTGATCAGATAATTCCTGAGTTTGTCTCGGCAAATAGATTCCCAAATATTTTATATTGTCCAGAGCAGTAATGGGCAAACTATGGCCCATCGGCCAGATGCGGCCCCCTGAAATGTTCAACGTTATTCCTAATTTGACGAATACAATAAGTAGGATACAATACAATGAAACTTTGAAAGAGTTGCCTTAGAAACAGACTGACAGATGAGCATTTACTTAACTTTGGTCCCCTCTCTAAAAAGTTTGCCCAGGTTAAAGTATGGGAATTCAACAAAATTGAAGATTTCCAAGTTTTTGCACAAAAGAGATCAGGACTAAATGGAAAGTTTGATACCCAACCACAAAAATCAAGAGAAACATGAAAAGGTAAATAAGAAACAGAGGGAAAAGAAAGAAAACTTATAATTTTTAAAATTTGAATCTCATCTTCAATGCGAATAAATTAGAAGCCTTCCCAATAAGATCAGGAGTGAAACAAGGATGCCCATTATCACCTCTATTATTTAACATTGTACTAGAAACACTAGCAGTTGCAATTAGAGAAGAAAAAGGAATTGAAGGTATCAAAATAGGCAATGAGGAGACTAAGCTATCACTCTTTGCAGATGATATGATGGTCTACTTAAAAAATCCTAGAGAATCAACTAAGAAGCTTGTAGAAATAATCAACAACTTTAGCAAAGTTGCAAGATACAAAATAAATGCACATAAATCATCAGTATTTCTATATATTTCCAACACATTAGAGCAGCAAGAGGTAGAAAGAGAAGCACCATTTAAAATCACCCTAGACAATATAAAATACTTAGGAATCTATCTACCAAAACAAACACAGCAATTATACGAAAACAACTAAAAAACACATTCCAAACAAATAAAACTGGATCTCAACAATTGGAAAACCATTAATTGTTCATGGGTAGGATGAGCTAACATAATAAAAATGAACATTCTACCCAAATTAATTTACCTATTTAGTGCCATACCTATCAAATTACCAAAAAACTTTTTTACTGAATTAGGAAAAACTATAACAAAGTTCATTTGGAATAACAAAAGATCAAGAATATCAAAGGAAATAATGAAAAAAAATGTGAAGGAAGGGGGCCTAGCTGTACCAGATATTAAACTATACTATAAAGCAGCAGTCATCAAAACAATATGGTGTTGGCTAAGAGATAGAATGGAGGATCAGTGGAATAGACTTGGGGTTAATGACGTCAGCAAGACAGTGTATGATAAACCCAAAGAGCCCAACTTTTGGGACATGAATCCACTATTTGACAAAAACTGCTGGGAAATTTGGAAAACAATATGGGAGAGATTAGGTTTAGATCAACGTCTCACACCCTACCCCAAGATAAATTCAGAATGGGTAAATGTCCTCAATATAAAGAGCGAAACTATAAATAAGTTAAGTGAACACAAAATAGTATACCTGTAAGATCTCTGGGAAAGGAAAGATTTTAAAACCAAGCAAGAGTTAGAGACAATTACAAAATGTAAATTAAATGGTTTTGATTATATTAAGCCAAAAAGCTTTTGTACAAACAAAAAAATGTAGTCAAAATCAGAAGGGAAACAACAAATTGGGACAAAATCTTTATAACAAAAAACTCTGACAAGGGTCAAATTACTCAAATATACAAGGAGTTAAATCAATTGTATAAAAAAATCAAGCCATTCCCCAATTGAAAAATGGGCAAGAGACATGAATAGGCAATTTTCAGGTAAAGAAATCAAAAGTATCAATAAGCACATGAGAAAGTGTTCTAAATCTCTAATAATTAGAGAAATGCAAATCAAAACAACTCTGAGGTATCATCTCATACCTAGCAGATTGGCTAAAATGAAAGAAGGGGAGAGTAATGAATGTTGGAGGGGATGTGGCAAAATTGGGACATTAATTCATTGCTGGTGGAGCTGTGAACTGATCCAACCATTCTGGCTGGCAATTTGGAACTATGTTCAAAGGGCTATAAAAGAATGGCTGCCCTTTGACCCAGCTATACCATTGTTGGGTTTGTACCCCAAAGAGATCATAGATAAACAGACTTGTATGAAAATATTTATAGCTGTGCTTTTTGTAGTGGCAAAGAACTGGAAAGGGAGGGTATGTCCTTCAATTGGGGAATGGCTGTACCAACTGTGGTATATGCTGGTGATGGAATACTATTGTGCTAAAAGGAATAATATACTGGAGGAGTTCCAGGTGAACTGGAACGACCTCCAGGAACTGATGCAGAGTGAAAGGAGCAGAGCCAGAAGAACATTGTACACAAAGACAGATATACTATGGTAAAATTGAATGTAATGGACTTCTGTAGCAGCAACAATGCAATGACACAAGACAACTCTGAGGGATTTATGGTAAGGAACGCTACCCACATTCCACATTCAGAGGAAGATCTGCAGGAGAGGAAACATAGAAGATAAAGAATTACTTGAACACATGGGTTGAAGCAAACATGATTGGGGATGTGGACTCGAAACTACCACACCAATGCAACTACCAACAATTTGGAAATAGGCCCTGAACAAGGACACAAGTTACAACCAGTGGAAATGTGTGTTGGCCATGGGTGGGGGGAGAGGAGGGTGAAGGGGAAAGTAGGGACATAAAATATGTAAACAGATTAAAAATGAATATTAATAAATGTTTAAAAAAATAAAAAAAATATAAAGTTTGCCCATCACTGGTCCAAAGTGATTTTAAATGGAGTTTCTCTTTCTAACTCTTGCTGCTGTTTTGTTGGAAATATATAAAAATGCTGATGATTTGTGTGTACTTATTTTGTACCCTGCAACTTTGCTGAAATTATTAATTATTTACACAAGCTTTTAAAGTTGTTCTCTAGGATTCTCTTAAGTATACCACCATATCATCTGCTTTCTTTTTCTTCTCTAATTGCTACTGCTAGTATTTCTAGTACAAAATTAAATAAATGGTTATCCTTGCTTCATTCCTGATCTCATTTGGAAGGCTTTTAAATTAACTCATTGCAGATGATACTTGCTAATGATTTTAAATAAATACTCATAATTTTGAGGAAAGGCCCTTTTATTCCTATACTTCCAAGTGTTTTCAATAGGAATGGGGGTTATATTTTGTCAAAGGCTTTTTCTGCATCTATTGAGATTTATATGATTTCCATTATTTTGTTTATCAGTATGGTCAATTATGTGGATGATTTTCCTAATGTTATATAGTCTTGCATTCCTGGTATAAATCCCACCTGGTCATAGTGGATAATCCTTGTGATAACTTGCTGTATTCTCTTTGCTAGAATTTTATTTAAGATTTTTGCATCTATGTTCATTAAGTAGATAGTTTTCTTTCTCTGAGTTTGGTCATCCTGGCTTGGGAATCAGTACCATATTTTGTCATAAAAAGAATTTGGTAAAATTCCTTCTTTGCTAATTTTGCCAAATAGTTTGTAGAATATTGGGATTAGTTGTACTTTAAAATGTTTAATAGAATTTACTTGTGAATCAATCTGGCCCTGGGGATTTTTTCTTAGGGAGTTCCTTGATGGCTTATTCAATTTCTTTTTGCTGATATGGAATTATTTAAATATTCTATTTCCTCTTTTGTTAATCTAGGTAATTTATATTTTTGTAAATATTCATCCATTTCACCTACATTGCCATATTTATCGTCATATATTGGGCAAAATAACTCTTAATAATTGCCTTAATTTCCTCTTTATAAATGGTGAGATTCCACTTTTCATTCATGACACTGTTCATTTTATTCTCTTCTTTTTTATTAGATTAAGCAATAGTTTATGTATTTCATTTGTTTGTTTGTTTGTTTTCAAAATTACGGCTCCTACTCTTATTTATTAGTTCAATAGTTCTTTTACTTTCAATTTTATTAATTTCTCCTTTGATTTTTAGGATTTCCAATTTTGTCTTTATCTGAGAGTTTTGAATTTATTCTTTTTCTCATTTTTTTAGCTGCAAGACCAATTTGCTGATCTTCTCCCTCTCTATTTTGTTGATATAGGCATTCAGAGATACACATTTTCCTCAGGGTACTGATTTGGCTGTCATCCCATTGTCTTTCTCCTCAATGAAATCAGTAATTATTTCTATGATTTGTTTTTTAACCCACCAATTTTGGAGAAGTAGACTTTCCAATTAATTTTTAATTTACCTCTTCACAAACCCTTACTAATTATTATTTTTATTGCATTATGATCTGAAAAAGTTGCATCTATTATTTTTGATTTTCTGCATTTGTTTTTTTCAAACATTTATTAATATTCATTTTTAACATGGTTACATGATTCATGCTCCTCCTTTACCCTTCACCCCCCATTCTCCCCCCACCCATGGCCAATGCACATTTCCACTGGTTTTGTCATGTGTCCTTGATAAAGACCTATTTCCAAATTGTTGGTAGTTGCATTGGTGTGGTAGTTTCGAGTCCACACCCTAAATCATGTCCACCCAGACCCATGCGTTCAAGGAGATGTTTTTCTTATATGTTTCCTCTCCTGCAGTCCTTCCTCTGAATGTGGGTAGCGTCTTTACCATAAATTACTCAGAATTGTCCTGGGTCATTGTATTGCTGCTGGTACAGAGGTCCATTACATTCAATTTTACCATAGTATATCAGTCTCTGTGTACACAGTTCTTCTGGCTCTGCTCCTTTCACTCTGCATCTGTTCCCCGAGGTCTCTCCAGTTCGCCTGAAACTCCTCCAGTTTATTATTCCTTTTAGCACAATAGTATTCCATCACTAGCATATACCACAGTTGGTTCAGCCATTCCCCAATTGAAGGACATACCCTCCTTTTCCAATTTGTTGCCACCACAAAAAGCGCAACTATAAATATTTTTGTACAAGTCTGTTTATCTATGATCTCTTTGGGGTACAAACCCAACAATGATATGGCTGGATCAAAGGGCAGGCATTCTTTTATAGCCCTTTGAGCATGATTCCAAATTGCCAGCCAGAATGGCTAGATCAGTTCACAGCTCCACTAGGAATGCATTAATATCTCAACTTTGCCACATCCCCTCCAACATTCATTACTCTCCCCTTCTTTCATTTTAGCCAATCTACTAGATGTGAGGTGATACCTCAGATTTGTTTTGATTTGCATTTCTCTAATTATTAGAGATTTGGAACACTTTCTCATGTGCTTATTGATACTTTTGATTTCTTTACCTGAAAATTGCCTATTCATGTCTCTTGCCCATTTATCAATTGGGGAATGGCTTGCTTTTTTATACAATTGCTTTAACTCCTTGTATATTTGAGTAATTTGACCCTTGTCAGAGTTTTTCGTTATAAAGATTTTGTCCCAATTTGTTGTTTCCCTTCTGATTTTGACTACATTGTTTTTGTTTGTACATAAACTTTTTAGTTTAATATAATCAAAACCATTTAATTTACATTTTGTAATTTTCTCTAACTCTTGCTTGGTTTTAAAGTCTTTCCTTTCCCAGAGATCTGACAAGTATACTATTCTGTGTTCACTTAACTTGTTTATAGTTTTCCTCTTTATATTCAGGTCGTTCACTCATTCTGAATTTATCTTGGTGTAGGGTGTGAGATGTCGATCTAGACCTAATCTCTCCCATATTGTTTTCCAAATTTCCCAGCAGTTTTTGTCAAATAGTGGATTCATGTCCCAAAATTTGGGCTCTTTGGGTTTATCTTACACTGTCTTGCTGATGTCATTTATCCCAAATCTATTCCATTGATCCTCCTCTCTATCTCTTAGCCAGTACCATATTGTTTTGATGACTGCTGCTTTATAGTATAGTTTAATATCTGTTACTGCTAAGCCCCCTTCCTTCACATTTTTTTTTCATTATTTCCTTTGATATTCTTGATCTTTTGTTATTCCAAATGAAATTTGTTATAGTTTTTTCTAATTCAGTAAAGAAGTTTTTTGGTAGCTTGATAGGTATGGCACAAAATAGGTAAATTAATTTCAGTAGAATTATCATCTTTATTATGTTAGCTCGTCCTACCCATGAGCAATCAGTGGCTTTCCAATTGTTTAGATCCAGTTTTATTTGTTTGGAAAGTGTT
>NW_025386301.1:0-5930 GCF_016433145.1 Gracilinanus agilis
CTCTCTCTCTCTTCTCTCCTTTCTCTTCTTTCTCCCCATCTCACTCTCTTCCTCCCCCTTCTCTCCTTCTCCTCCCTTCCTCCCTCCTTCTTTCTCTTTTTTCTCCCCATCTCACTCCCTCCCTCTATCCCTTCCTCAATCCCTCACTCTTCTCTTCTCCTCTCCTCTCCTTCTTTCTGTCTGTCTCTCTGTCTGTCTGTCTCTCTCTCCCTCCCTCCTCCCTTTCCCCAGCCCCTCTTCATCTCTGTCTCTCTCCCTCATTCTCTCTTTCTCTCCCTCTCTCTCTTTCTTTCTTTCTCTCTCTCTCACACACACACAGACACGCACATACACCAATCAATTAATCAATCAACAAATGTTTATTAATATTTGTATTATTACTTTTAGTAATATTAGTATTATTACTCATTTTATTACTACTACTACTACTACTACTACTGCTGCTGCTGCTGCTGCTGCTGCTGCTGCTGCTGCTACTACTACATTTTATTAATATTAGTATTCTTACACTGGTCCCAGGCTTATAATGGAGGAAACAATGGTAGACAAACAGGCAACAAGCATTCAGTAGATGTCTGCCATGTACCAGGCTCCAGGGATAGAAAAGCAGCCAAAACCCAGTTGTTGTCATCACAGTCTAATGGCAGGAGGAGGGTAGGTGGGAGACATGTGACCAACTATATAAAAACTATGCCCAGCCAGGGTAAATTGGGGATGATCAATAGAGGGCGGGTCCTGGCATTAGGGGGAGTCGGGAAAGGTTTTTCTTAGAGAAGGAAGTGGAGAGTTGAAGGAAGACAGAGAGACCCAAAGGTAGAGATGAGAAAGGAGAGAATGCCAGGCACAGAGGGAGCACCCCTAAAACTAAGCAGAGATGCCTTTGGCTAGGTGGGCCTTTCCCTCCCTGTCTAATCTCCTTGTGATGAGCTGAAAAGGAGAGCTAGCGTGGAAACTTTTAGGCGCTACGTAAATGTGAGGTCATTATGATTGGTATTTCCGCCCAATTGGCGAGTCCTTTTTATCTGTAGGTGACAGTGCACCCCGTCCCCTGACTTTGGGGAGCACAAGTGGGAATCTGGGTGTAGTCGTGGTAGCAAACACACTAGGATGAGAGAATTCAGAGCTGGAAGGGACTTTAAAGACCATTAAGACCGATCCTCCCATTTTTCAGAGAAGAAAACTGAGGCTGTGAGTGACTAAGGAAATTGCCCTTTACGATCCCTTAGCCTGTCAGTGTCCAAGGCAGGATTTGAACTGGGTTTATCCTGTTGCCAAGACCTGTGTTCTATCCATCATACTACTTGCCTACCTCTAAATCAGAGATGACTGGAGAGATTGTCTCCTGTTTTTCTAACTTCTCCCATTTATCTGGTTCCCCTGTATGGGGGTGGTGTGGAATGTCAAAGATCAAGGACTAGAAGGGACCTCAGAGTCATCTTGTCCAGACCCTTCATTCTAGAAATAAAGGAACTGAAGACTGAAAGGTTCATGACTGCCTAACCCAGGAGGTTAGTATCAGAGCTGGGATTTGAACCCAGGATTTCTGGTACCAGAGTCCTTTCTCTTTTCCATTGTTCCATGCTTCCTCGCAATGTCACCTTCATGCACTTTTCTTAGTGATTCCATTTGAATCATAGAATCCCTATATTGGTAGGAGACCCAAAGAGGAGAGGCAATTCAATGGGGAAACCCATCAAATTTGGGGATTGGGTTCAAATCCTGTACCCTTATGCCCTTCATTCCCTTTACCTCAGTGGACCGTGGTTTCCTCATCTATAAAATGTGAAGAGTCAATGGGATGATTTCTAAGGTGCCTTCATAGAAATCTCTTCCAAAGCATATTGGAGAAATGCTAAGAAGAGGCCATCCAGTACCTCCCATTTTGGAACTTGTGGGAAGGTTTCCCCAAGACCAACCAAAGCTGTTGTTTGGCCCCTTAGGGCACACATAGGATGAGGTTAATCCTCCTTTCCTGTGATTCCACTGGCACGGAGAACTCCCAGGTGAGCCAATTCTCTCTACTGATGAAGGCTGGCACTTTCCCCGAGCTGGGGTAGAACACCGAGAGGTGGTTACTTGACCCTTAAAAATAACCAAGAAGCATTTAGTGAACACCCCACTGGACGGCTCACGCATGGAACCAAGGTTGCTCTGGGTGAGAATTGGGTGGTGCTCAAGATGGAGATGGTCTCGATGGCCCTTCCTGCTCCTCGTGGGTGCTTCAGAGGCTCCAGGGGACTCCAACCCTTCTTATTTTCTAAAACATGGAATGATTTCAGGCTGGAGATGGGGACTCGACTTACTTTTCAAACATCTTAATGAAAGTTCTGTCTGTTTGTTTTTTTGCTTTTAGGCCCCCTCTGTAGCGTGTGTGTTTCTTCCTTCGGGGTGAGACCGGTGACCATATTCAGTGGCTTCATGGTGGCGGGGGGCCTCATGCTGAGCAGCGTTGCCCCAAATATCTACTTCCTCTATTTTGCCTATGGAGTCGTCGTGGGTAAGAGACCTCATCCCCGCCTCGTAACTTCAACCACATGGACACAAAAGGCCTTCCAAATTTGTTGGGGGGGAGGTGGTGGTGAAGGATCAATTAAAAACAGACAGAGACATAGATATTGTCTTTGTTCTATCATCTGCATTTCAGAATATATCCCTCCTCTTTCCTCTCCATTATAAGAAAAAAGAATAATAAGAGTCAAAACAATAGTAATAATCGTTAATAATAGGTAATATCTAGGCAGCTAGATGGCACAGTGGATGTGGGCACTGGGTCTGGAGTCAGGAAGATTCCTCTTCCCGAGTTCAAATCTGGCCTCAGACACTTATTAGCTGTGTGACCCTAGGCAAGTCACTTAACTTTGCCTCAAATTTTTCATCAGTAAAATGGGCTGAAGGAATAATGGCAAACTAGTTTCTTTGCCAAGAAAACCCCAAACAGAGTCATGAAGAGTGGGACATGACTGAATTAACAACTATTTGTTATTATCGTCTTGGTAGATCCTTGTGGCTCATCTCCTCCCCCTGATAAGACATGAGGAGAAGAATCCCAAAGCTTCCTAGCACGGTTCCAAGAGGCAAGCAGGCAGAAGGACTGCATTTCAGTCAAGCCTGAGCAAACATACCGAGGCAGGGAATGGCACCTGCCATCGTACAGGACGGGGCCATTAGCTGAAACACAGCGTGCATTGGAGGAGGGTCGAGGGAGCCGCTAAAGCATAATCATCTCCCACAGCTGGGAAACCTGGCGTGGAAAAGCTCCTTTCTTCATCTCCATTCCTTGTTTTGCCCGCAGACTCCACTTTCTCTTCTGTGATCTTCCCTTAATATCTTTATGGTCCTTTGAGACCGGCACGGAGAAACAATCTCACAGCCCAATCCTCCTCCTCTAATCACACAAACCAGGCAAAATTGGTTTCTCTTTTATTCCCCCAGCAGAAGTGAAAGTTTTATTGGCCTTTTCCTAGGACTGTCATAAAAAAAAAATGGTCCTTGGTTTGCTCTTGACCTCCAGTTACCTTGAAGTACTTCTCTGTGACTTCCTGCGGCATTCGTGTGGACGTTACTGGGAATGATGGTCAGCGTGTAGAGAGGCTCTCCCGGGCACTCGTCACCGTCCGGTATCGGCGACCCCTCGGCCGGCTACAGAGTCTCTGGAGAGTTTCTCAGAGTCATGTTTGTTAAGGCATAAAATGAAGTCTGCAGGATGACGAAGGAAATCAGTTATACTGAAATAGAGACGGTGGTTCGCTGGTAAATGTTTAACAACCAGCTCTATGATTTAGGGGTACATGGAAGGCACTTAATTTGCATTAGGCACATCTTTGCTGTGGCTTATTAAAGAATAGACAATAACAGGGCAATGATCGAACCCTGATGTGTAGCATTTAATGATGTCTGAAGTGTCGATGTTCACCCTGAACATTTAACAATTGAGCTTTCTGGGCTTCTGTTGCTGGCACCAGCGTGTGTCTACGTGAAGACTTCCTCCCCCTTTCAAGGCCAGGTTAAGGACCTCTCGTCTACACTGTGGAAAATATCTGGGCGTTTGGAAACAGAGGCGAATGCACTTATCTGCTTCCAGAACCTCATCTGTAAAATGGGGAAGGGCTAAAACAGACTCCCGCCAGGCCTCTTTTAGCCCTAAATCTAAATCTGTGAGGGGCTCTCTATCACTCCAAAGGGTCCCATCTGCGGATACTCTTAAGGTTCTCCTCCTAGAATAAGTACCTTCTCTCTGGACCCAGTTCAAATCTGACCTCACGCACTTCCTGACTGGGTGATCTTGGGCAAGTCATTTAACCTTTCCTGTCTCCGTTTCCTTATCTATACATTGGGGATAATAATAGCACTTATACCTTACAGAGCTGTTGTGAGGCTCAAATGAGATATTTGTAAAATATGTAGCACAGTGTCTGGCACAGAGTAGGGGCTATAGAAATGCTGGCATTGCTATTATTAAAAATATATACAGCTGATAGCAGCTGGGTGGCTCAGTGGATGGAGAGCCAAGTCTAGAGATGGGAGGCCCTGCTTTCAAATCTGGCTTCAGACACTCAGAAACTCAGGCCTAGATACTTCCTAACTGTGTGACCTTGGGCAAGTCACTTAACCCTCTAGCCTTTACTATTCTCCTGCCTTGGAACCAATACATAGTATTGATTCTAAGATGGAAGGTAAGGTTTTAAACTTATATACATATATATTATATGTATTTTTATATTCTATGTATTTGCAACCTTATCTCCCATCTTGTTGTAGGGCTTATATGTATAGATACTTACAACCAGTTCAATCTAATAAGTTCTGGGTTTTTTAGTAACTGCTTTTGCCAGCTTGGGATTCCAAGACAAAAACCAAAGGGAGCCTTCCCTTCAGGGAATCTCCGAGAAAATAACAAACAGAGGAGGGAATACAAGATAATTTGGGGAAGAAGCAGAGGAAGGATTTAGGGTGTCAGAAAGGGCTTCCCCATAGGCAGTGGTGCAGGATGTGAAAGTAGCTGGGGAGAGGAGAAGGAAGCATATTCTGAGGCATGGTGGAAGGGGCTCGCCAATTCATGGAGCTGGGAGATGGAATACCAAATCTGGGGAAGTCAAAGTTGGGGAAAGCTACTTGGCGGATGTTGGATGATAGATGGACCACCCTACTCACATGGCATATTTTTTGTTTGTGTCATGTAGGGATCGGTGGAAGGAACTGGAAATGCCGGTAGCCTGGGAGGGAAATGGACTATAAAAAGGACCGGGTGATGCTGGTCTTTAAGGATTTAAAGGAAGATTTCTGGAAGAGAAATTAGAATTATTCTTTTTGGTCTTACAGGGAAGAACTAGGAGCAATGAGAGCAGGTAGCAAAGACAAATCAAATCTCATTGTCAAGAGAAAAACTTCCTGATATTCTGTGAGCCCCAAAAGAAATGGGCTGCCTCAAGGCTTTGTGGATTATTGTTCACAGAGAGTCTTTTGGCAGAGACTGGGCAACCATTTATGGGGGAAGTTTTAGAAAGTCCTGTATGGGTTGGACTGGACCCCCCCCCCAAATTTCAAGATTAATGAGGTTTTGGAGGGATGTGCAGTTAAGACTGGAAAACCTTGATTGTGGACGGCATTAAGGATCAGGCTGAGGAATTGTATTTTATTTTAGTGGCAATGGGGAGCCACTGCCATTCTTTGAGTAAGGGGAGGAAGTGACATGTTTGGACCTATGCTTTAGGACCTTGGATTTGGCAGTTCTGTGAAGGATGAATTTTAGAGGGAGGAGCATGGCTGCCAGAAGACCAGTTAGGAGACTGTGGTAATATAAAAATAGATATAGATAAATATTGAGAATTTGTAATGTTGTAGTTTATTGACGTCTTTCTTTCTTTCTTTCTTTCTTTCTTTCTTTCTTTCTTTCTTTCTTTCTTTCTTTCTTTCTTTCTTCCTTCCTTTCT
>NW_025386302.1:0-6838 GCF_016433145.1 Gracilinanus agilis
AAGGAAGGAAGGAAGGAAGGAAGGAAGGAAGGAAGGAAGGAAGGAAGAAAAGGAGGAAGGAAAGAATGAAGGAAGGGAGGAAGTTAAGCCATCACCCTGTGATGTCATTGATCCTCTTCTAAAACAAAATATGAGCTACAATTTATATGTGCAAATGTTTAATTCCCCAAGTTAAATATAAGCTCCCTTGGAATTATTTCTTTTTTTTTTCAGTGCCTAGGACAGTGGGAAGTACATAATAGGAACTTAATAAGTATTCTTAATAATTATTATTATGCCTGACTTCCTTTCTGTCAGATGAGATGATAGCATTTATATAATGCTTTTAGAAATAGTTAATTTTTATCTTCACAACAACTCTGTGAGGTAGGTGTGATTATTATCCCCATTTTATAGATGAGGAAATTGATTCCTCATCTATAAAATGAAATGTGACTTGCCCAGGGTCACATAGCGAGTAACCATATAAGGCTACATTTGAACTCTGGTCTGAGACCATATTTGAAGTCAAATACTCCTACAATACTACCTAGTTTCAGTTCAGTATAAACAGTTTCTATGCTCCCTTGCTGAGGAAGGGGAAGGGGGAGGGAAATAATAGGTTAAGACAGTTTCAATTTGAAAGGGTTAAAGATATATTAGGAAAGAGAACTAAGAGTTGCTGTTTTTATTAACAAGTGCCTTGTTTGAAGTTAGAACTCGGATATTAAGTAGTAGAATTTTGTCGTGAGGAATTGAGAGGAGTCTCCCATTCAACATTTTGGAGGAATTGGTGAGAAAGAGGAACGCATTTAAAAGCATTTTTATAAATAGTCCTGACAGTTTCCCAGCTAGAAAACAATGGCTTAGTTTCATAAGTCCTCGACCATAGAGTGATCTCCTCATAGCTAATTTCTTAAATATAATATCTGGTACATCTGTCTGAAAATACTTACATGGATCTTAGAACTTCTGTTTTGGATAGAAGTTAGAATGTCTCTGTCTCTGCATCCTCTGCTCAGTAAAAAGAGGGACTTGGGCCTCCTGATCACTGAGATCCCTTCTAGTTTGGACTTTTGATCCTATATTTGTGGGATATATTTGCTGTGTTTTTTTCTCCCCTCCTCCAACACCATCCCCACAAATTATAAACAATGAGTGAATATGCTAATAAAATACTTCTAAAGACGCTTTCATAGGGAGAATTCAAAGTGCTTTGTTAAACATTAACTCATTAATCCTCATATGACACTGAGAGATAGGTAGGCGGCAGGACTTATTATCTCATTATACACTAAAGAAATGGAGTCAGACAGATTAAGTGATTTGCCTACAGTCACAAATGAAGCACAAGTCCTGGTAAAAGTAGAGTCTAGTTCTCCTAATTGTTGTCTAAACCACTCAGCTATTCATTCTCATATACTAACCAGGTAGAATTCCCATACCTAGGTTTCAAGCCAATGTTTTTAAAGAAAAAAAATTTTTAATTCAAAATATGATTTTTTTAAATTTTCTCTTTTATTACCATGAACTTGATAAGCATTTATAAACATGAGCAAATGAATTTTATATTGGATGCCTCCAGGTTAAACCTCTTTTTCTGGATTCTAGATTATGGGCCCTTTTAATACAAAAATGCCCAAATGCATCCGTGTTTAGCAATGTAATTATTCCCTCCAACTGTAATTATTCCCTCCAACAATACTGATCGTCACCCATCCATGTCTGTCCATCCTGTGTGAATCTAGTCTTTGCCATGTCAAAAGTTTCCTTTGTCCACCCATCTTTACTTTCTCTTGATATTTCCAGGATGCCAGAGGAGCAGACTGGCTCTCCATTCGAAAGGTAAAGTGTCAAGGCAGACAAGTCAAGTGTGGATCTTGGATTGGCCCTTTACTAGCTGTGTGACCTTGAGCCTTGACTTACCGTCGCTAAATGCCTCAGTTTCCCCATCTGCAAAAGAGGGCTGGGTCAGACCAGTTGATCTCTAAAATCCCTTTCACCTCTGAATCCTATGAAAATGACCACACAAACTTAGATCACGTCAGGTATCATGAAATCCCTGACTTCAAGGGACTCTTGACTGGCATGGAGATTTGGTCAGCCCAGCACTTTTGGTGTTCCTTACCAGGTGAGATATTGCACAATGCCCTCGATGCAAAATAGGCCTTTTCACCTTTGGCTGGTGAAAGGTAAGCAGACTCATCTCCAGCGCCAGGGGCAAGTGACCAGACAGGCTGCAGGAATGGCCTGAGCCAGGGAGGTGTGCTCCCATCTCCTATGTAAACTGATCATCTCAGGTTACTTTGGTATTCATCTATAGAATTTTTCAATTATGTATGACTAATTTTGCACAAAGTCATTATTTAAAGCAATTAGTCTAAGTATGAGAGGCAACACCTTCTACCTTCCTGAAAAGGTGGGTGGGGAGATATGTCATAATCAGCCATGCTCCAGCTTGAGCTCTTCAGCGGTCACAGGAGTTCAAAAGAGAGAAAATAATGAACAGGTAAGTCATCGCATGTAAAAATTCCTCCTCTCTATTATCAAAATACAAATTAATTACAGATAAGATCAAACGAGTTTGCTTTAATGTATGGTTTTCCCAGAGAGGGTAATGAAAGCAGACTGTCCAGTATGTGGGAGGGGAGGTTGAGAGATGGATGGAAGGATCTGTTATTAATGTTGGCTGCATTTCACTGCAGAAGGGAACAGGCCTGAGAGAGCAACAGGGTACTGTGGAAGAGGCAAGGAAATGGTCTTTAGAGCACCACATGAAGCCCTCCCTCCCTTCGATGATCTCATTCTCATGGGCCGACTCTCCCAGTGATAATAAACCATCTCTCTCCATACAATTACCAGCTCCCAGTTTCTGCAATCAGCAGGTAAGGCAGTTGGCAGCCCTTGCTCCCACCAGCGTTTTCTTGGTGAGTCTGTTGGCTCAGGGTGGTGGCAAGCTAACAACTCTCCCATTCTCGGTCTTTGAAGCAATGACCAGAACTGAAGTCAGCCTGTGACTCATCCTCCCCTAGAAAAAGAGGGCTTCTTTCTCTCCCAACCACCCCTCCACCAACAACCACCCTTCCAGTTGTATGTAATGCTAATATTCACATGACAGCAAACATTTTCAAAATAATAGTCCTATATACTTAAGGTTAATCAGAGCGGGCGCCATCCAACTCACCAAGGTAGCAATTTCCCTTCATTAAAGCCAAATCACGAAAGAGAACTTTGGGATTCCTTAGGGCTAATTACAAGGTGTTAATAATAACAATATAATAGCAGCAATTTTCCAGCTTTGCTCAAACCTATAATCTGCTTGAGTGCCTTATAGGATTGTCTGTGAGTTTATATAAAGCCAAGTGTTAGTCCAAAAATGTTTTTAGTAATTTCATTTTTACATCATGTCTCTCTTCAGTGTTTATGATGGTGTGGTAATTGTTGGTGAAAAGGGTTTTCTTGGGGGAATGAGCAAGTAACAGCTTGCCACCTTGCAGGACCCTTCTGTTTTATTTGAAGTGCACCCTGGGAATGGGTGATACAACTATGGGAATGAACCTGGTGACCTAAGCCTGTTTAAAAATCCAGATGAGGTGGAGTGTCTACATTTTCACCTGAACAGCCATCTCCCCCTAACCTCTATTCTCCTTTCTAACCCCAGCCCTCTAGGAGGAAGGAGAGATACTAACAAGAAGTGCATGACAGAATGAAAAGAGCTCTATATTTAGAGTTGAGAGACCTAAGTCCCAGTCCCAGTTCTGCTACATCATACAGCCATATGACAGTGAAACATTCATTCGACTTCTCTAATTCTCATGGAATCCTGGACCTTTAGATCTCAGAGACCTTATCAGCCATCTAGGCCGACCCCCTCATTATACAGATGAAGAAAATTAAGGCCCAGAGAAGTTAATGGATCAGCCTGAGGTCACCCAGCTAGTGAGTGAACCTAGATAATTTTAACTTCAAGTCCAGGGTTCTTTCCACTACTCCAGGCTTCTATAAAATGAGAGAGCTGGGCTAACTGACCTCTAAGATCCCTTCCAGCTCTAGTCTTCTATGATTCCAAGAGTCTTCCAGGTATATTTAGGGAAAATATGAGATGGATGAGAAATTTGGATTAGTGGATATAATGGTGGATTTGGAGTCAGGAAGACCTCAGATTCTTATTAGCTGTGTGAACCTGAACAATTCACTTAATCTCTCATCCTTATTTTCCTCATCTGTAAAGTGGAGATAATAATAACATCTATCTCACAGAGTTATTTCAGGGATCAAATATATATATATATATAAAATACTTTACAAACCTTTAAGTGTAATTTAAATTTTAGTTTATCATCATCATCACAATTATCGTCATCAATTCTCATCGTCATTATCATCATTACTATTATTATATGGAAGTGTGGAGGAAGGCTCAAAGAGACTCTGAGAGTTACACTCATTAATCTTCAACTGCAGTAAATCAGTCAATTAATCAACCAACCAGTATTTCTTAAGCTTCTACTCCCTACCATGCACTGGACTAGAAGCAAGGAATGGTGAAAAAAGCCCTGGCCTTTTTTTTTTTTTTTTTTTAAAACCTTCCATCTTAGAATCAGTACTATATATTTGTTCCAAGGCAGAAGAGAAGTAAAGGCTTGGCGAGGAAGTTTCTGAGGCCAGATTTGAAGATTGGACCTCCTGTCTCTGTATCTGACTCATAAACTTGAGCTACCTAGCTGCTCCCCAGCTCTGGCTGTTTAAGAACATGGACACCAGTCTCTGTATCAGAAAGGAAGACTTCCAGAGTCTTTTATAAAGGCTCCAATCTGCTTATAAGCCCTCTATCTTGTCAGGTGTTTTTTTTTTTTTCTGTCAAAAAATAGCTTTCCTAATGAACAAATCTCACAAAGTTAATTAACTTGCTCAAAAATATTCAAAGGCTTTTTGTTTCCCTGCTTTTCAAGGCCCTCTACAAACTAGTCCCAAGCTCCCATTCATGTCTTATTTCATATTACACCTTAGAGTAGTCATTTCCAATTTAAAGAAGAGAGACTGATGCACAAAGGGAACTTACCCAGTTATTATGTTGTTGTTCAATCATTTTTTGGTCTTTTCAGACCTTTTGTCACTCATTTGGGGTTTTCTTAGCAAAGATTCTAGAGTGATTTGCAATTTCCTTTTCCAGCTCATTTTACAAATGAGGAAACTAAGGCTAACAGGGTTAAGTGACTTGCCCAGAATTACACAACTAGTAAGAGTCTGAAGCAAGATGTGAACTCAGAAAGATGAGTCTTCCTGACTCTCAGCCTGGTGCTCTATCCATTGTACCATCTAGCTGCCCATCTAATTTTTTATGGATGTTAAAACAAAGAAGGAACAGACATGCCAACAGGGTACATAGAGACTTGGAACCCATTTCTCCTTATTCAGGACATGACAGAAGTCATTTGGAACATGAAGAGAATGCTGGCTGTGGATTCAGATGACCTGCGTGAAAATTCTGTCTCTAATACTTATTGACTACATGACCTTGGGCAAGCTTTCCTTGGGACTCAGTGTCCTCATTTATAGCATGAGGAGGTTCAATTAGGTGGCCTCTGAGGTCCCTTATAACTCTGGATTTCTAATCTCAAGATTATCTGAAAAATACAAATGTTCCAACGAGGAAATGGTCAGCTGAACTGAAGACTGGCCTGAGCAGCTCACAAGTGCTAGAGATTTCCAGTGTTTCTTACTCAGGAGTAAATAAAGGGAGTCCAAACTCTTTAAAAACAACAAGAGCAGCATACTGATCTGGTAATAAGACTGCTGTGCACCTAGGAACACACCATTCATGTATGTGACAATTTGATATGGTTGTGGACCCAGATTGTTTCATTCCGCTGTTCCTGGGTTTCATCAGTCACTTCAGCTGTTTCTTATTATGCTCTGTCTCCAGTCTCTTCCCTATAATCTATCCCCTACACAACTGCAAAACTGACATTCCAAAAGCACAGATCTGACAATGTCACTCCTCTGTCCAAAAAGCTTTGTGGACTTCCTCTTGACCCTAGAATAAAATACTAAGTCCTCTGCTGCTATGGAAAACCTTTAACAATTGGCTTCCAACCTAGATAGGGCTCACATTACTTCCTTTCACATGCCCTATATTTCAGCCAAACTGGTCTACTTGCTATTCTCCATACACAACATTCCTTCTCCCATCTCTACATTTTTGCACAGGTCGTCCCCCGTGCCTATAATATTCTTCTCTCTCCTATTAACTTCTATGATTCCCTAGCTTCCTTCAAGGCTCCTCTCAAAAATAATCTTCTTAAAAATATACATATATATTCTCCGATTCCCCATGTTGTTATTATTGTTCTCCCCTACAACTCAAAAGCAATCAATCAATAAGCAAGTGTTTATTAGGACACAAATGACATAATGACTCTCAAGAAGTTTACCTTCTTAAATATATGTGTATGCAGATATGTCTGTACACGTGTGTCTATATACACATAAATGCATATGCACATGTGTATATATGTGTTTAGATATACATAAACACATCGAGTGAATAGACAAACACAAGGTAATTTTGGGAGGTAGAAAATAGCATCTAGGGGGATCAAGAAAGTCTTGGGTTAAAAACAATTTGGTGGTTGAGTGGATTGGAAACCAGACCTAGAGATGGAAGGTCCTAAGTTCAAATCTGGCCTCAGACTCTTTGAAGCTATTTCACCTCAAACAAATCACCTAACCCCCAATTGCCTAGCCCTTACCGCTCTTCTGCCTTGGAACCAATACACAGAACTGCTTCTAAAACAGAAGGTAAGGAAAGGAGGGAGGGAGGGAGGAAGGAAGGAAGGAAGGAAGGAAGGAAGGAAGG
>NW_025386303.1:0-3487 GCF_016433145.1 Gracilinanus agilis
CTCTCTCTCTCTCTCTCTCTCTCTCTCTCTCTCTCTCTCTTTCAGGAGTTATATAATATATTTCATCTTTGGCCCTCAGGAACTGTGGTCTATCACTGAGTCTGTGGTCTATCAGAGTTTTAAAGTTTTTCAATGTTGCATTTACTTATAATATTGTTATCATATAAGTTACTCTCATTTAATTCTCTATCACATTATAGAGATCTTCCTGATATCCTCTGAAATTATATTCTGCCATTTCCTATGATGAATCCACTAATTCATAAACAATACTTTATGTAGTCATTCCGCAATAAATAGATACTTCCTTATTTCCCAATGCTTTTTGCTTCTATTAAAAGAGTTCATTTTATTGTACTTGTGGGTCCTTTTCCTCTTTATTTGATCACTTTGGGGTATTTGGGATTGCTGAAAAGAGGTTAAATATAGGTAACTATATAAGTATGTTTCCATAAAGCACCTAAGCCATTAAGTTTATATGTAATTTTCTCTGTGTGTGTTTGTGTATGCGTATACTTTCTAATATACATCGATCAGTAATCTTGTATTAAGTGTCCATTATATTCCAGGAATAGTACTAGGTATGGGAGATAAAAAGACAAAAGTTTAACAGACCCTACCCACAAGGAGCTTCCATCTTACTATTGTTGTGAGGGTTTATTTAGCAATTAATTTAGTATTAGTGTTGGACCTAGCAGGAAGGGCTGGAGGATTCCTAGATGGAATGAAGGATCAGGAAGTGGGCTTGTGCTCTGAGAGAGACTCCATTAGTGGCTGGGCATAACTGTTGCTAACTCTGGAAGATCTCAGAGTTAGGGAAAAATTGCATCCAGATTCCCTGGGATCCTGAGAGGTGAAGGCTTTCAGCAAGTGGACAATAGACCTGCAGAGCTGCACCAAGTGGGAAGTGGTTTGGGATCTGGTGGACAGCATTTTAAACTCACTCTCCCTTCCTGGGTACCTTGGATCACCTGGTGGAGTTGGATCTTGGCATCCTGTGACCATCCTTGGATTACCATGAGACCCCAAAGCCACCCTCAGACCCTTTAGCTGAGCTGACCAAACCTGGCTGGAACCAGGTTTGAAGAAGCTTTCCCTGTGACTTCAGTACTGCTTCCTTTGGGCCCTGCCTGGCTTAGGTCAATAGGATAATGTAGTTAAGTCCTTCCCTGCCCCCTGTGGTTTGCCCTTAGGTTTTCGAGTGTAGAATCCCCTATTCCATCCTTTATTTAGTTACCCTCAATTAAATTGTATAAACTTTTACCTTTGCCTGCTGGTTCCATAGACCGTGGCCTAGGGTGAGCTGGGTGACCATTGGGCCAACTGCCATTCCTGTGTCAGTTAACCCTGGTCTCCCTATCCAGGTTGGTCCTGTCTCTCCTTCAACCCAGTGTGGACCCACAAACCATTTAGTTACATTTTAATAATAATTAAAATCCCTGCTGCCTCACCTTTACACTATGGAAAGCTTATCTTCTATGAAAAGCAAGCACAATTATTTCTCCTTTGGAAATTGAGAATGCTATAATCCAAACATTATAAGGGACCTTAGAATTCATGAAATGGTTCTAGTCAATGAACATAGAGGGAAAATATTGGGAAAGGAAAGGATGTACCCAAGATCTTACAGCATAGTCAGAATTCATCCCCCAAACTATAGTTGTGAATATATTAATAAATTAGGGAGGACAGAAGTTAATAAATTGGGCATGCAGATTAAAAAACTAGAAAGTGAACAAATTAAAAATCCCCAGATGAAAACTAAATTAGAAATACTAAAAATTAAGGTTGAAATTAATAAAATCGAAAGGAAAAGAATTATTGAATTAATAAATAAGACTAGGAGCTGGTTCTTTGAAAAAAAACAAATAAAATAGAAAAAGTATTGTTCAATCTAATAAAAAAGGAAAGAAGAAAACCAAACTAATAGTATCAAAGATGAAAAGGGAGACCTCACCTCTACTGAAGAGGAAATTAAGGCAATCATTAAAAATTATTTTGCCCAATTATGTAGCAATAAATACAGCAATCTAGGAGATACAGGTGAATATCTATAAAAATATAAATTGCCGATGTTCCGGGTTAAGATGGCGGCAGAGTAAGAAGCAGCTCTTAACCTCTCCTGACCGAAACACACAGAACTCCTCAAGGGGACATAAAAACAAGTCCAGACGAACGGAGGAACCCCACAACAGGGCACAGCGTGGAAGGTACGTGGAATCGAGGCATTTCCATGCTATAAAGGGCTCTCACTAAATCGCGGGCTGAGCAACCGCCCCACCCCCACCCCTTCCACACACAAGATCTAGAGCTCTGAAGCCAGCTAAANACCGCCCCACCCCCACCCCTTCCACACACAAGATCTAGAGCTCTGAAGCCAGCTAAAAAGAAATAGAGCAAGTTTGGGGCACCCATCGAGTCATTGGCAGCTAATGATGGCTACCCAGACTCAGGAAACTCAGAAGAGAAAGAATAACAACAAGAAAAAGAAGCCTTTAACACTCGACAACTTTTACACAGAGAAAATCCAGACCACCGAGCAAACAGAGGAGGAGAACAAACAAGCATCCGGACCCTCCTCAAATAAGGAAAACTCCTCACAAGCTATGGAAGAGTTCAAAACTGAGATTTTGAGGAAAATGGAAGAGATATGGCAAGAAAATAACTGTTTAAAAGGTAAAATCTTGCAATTGAACACCAGAAATGACCAGATTGAAAAGGAATACCAGAAGATTATGGCCAAAAACTGAAAGATTATAACCGAAAATCAATCCCTAAAGGCTAGAATTGAGCAATTGGAAGGTAATGATCTCTCAAGACAACAAGAACAAATAAAACAAAGTCAAAAGACTGAAAAAATAGAAGGAAACATGAAATATCTCAATGAGAGAGTGACAGACCAAGAAAACCGGTCTAGAAGAGACAATTTGAGAATAATTGGTCTTCCAGAAAAACCAGAAATTAATAGAAACCTGGACTCCATACTAAAAGAAATTATTCAGCAAAATTGCCCTGAAGTCCTACAACAAGAGGGCAATATAGACATTGAAAGGATTCATAGAACACCCACTACATTCGACCCAGAGAAGAAATCGGTTAGAAATATTATTGCCAAATTCAAAAGATTTCAAGCAAAAGAAAAAATCTTACAAGAAGCCAGAAAGAGACAATTCAAATATCAAGGAGCACCAATCAGGATCACACAGGATCTGGCAGCCTCCACTCTAAAAGACCGTAAGGCTTGGAATACAATATTCAGAAAGGCAAGAGAGCTGGGCCTTCAACCACGGATCAACTACCCATCAAAATTGACTATATATTTCCAGGGGAAAGTATGGGCATTCAACAAAATTGAAGAATTCCAGGTATTTGCACAAAAAAAGACCAGGGCTAAATGGAAAGTTTGATATCGAACCACAAAAATTGAGAGAAACCTGAAAAGGTAAATAAGATACAGAGGGAAAAGAAAGAAAACTTATAATTTTTA
>NW_025386304.1:0-8496 GCF_016433145.1 Gracilinanus agilis
ATCATCAATACCATCATCAAGATTTTTCACATACAAGTTCACACCCTGGTAGCTGATGATCCTATCCTGCTTCATTTGTTCAAATTTGCGCTTAAGTTCCGTCTGTCGTTCTACTTTTTTCTGAGCTCGGCCAACATAAATTTGTTTTCCATTCAGTTCTTTTCCATTCATCTCATCTACAGCCTTAAAAGATTATAAAGATAAAAGTAATTTAGATCTATATGGCAGTCTAATAAAATGATTAAGAATGAGCAATCAACTGGTCTACTTTTGAGTATCAGTGGACAATCAAAGCTTATTTTGTAACTTAAAAAATTGTCGAATTTATATATACATTAAAAACAGATCAACAAATACATTTCTCATGTAAAACATACATATATAGAAATGGCTTCACAGTACCCCGTACACCACCTTTTTTTTTTTAACTTTGAGACTATTTGTCCTCTAAATAGATTATTAAGTCTTACTTTTTGTGCATCTTCATGTCTTTCAAAGCTCACAAAGCCAAAGCCTTTGGATTTTCCACTTTCATCAGTCATTACTTTTACACTTAAAGCAGGTCCTTTAAAAAAAATTAACATAGTATTTATTTCAAAACTACTCAGAAGTTAAAATAACTGAAAAGATAAAGAATTAAGTATGGGGGGGGGGGGGAATGGAGAACCCTTAGCTTTTAGCCAGAAAATACTAAAACCACAGGAAGTTCTAGTACCATAAGGCTACATTGAACTAGCAAATGGAGACATTCTTTCCTTGACATATTTTTTGAAAGCGCTCTCCTTGTACAATCCTTTATCTTCTCCAAAAGCTTTCCTGCTCCCAATTATAATGGATTCCAGACAAAATGTTCATCCTTTTTTATGTTATTAGAACACTATGAGTAGTTTTTGTGAACTTAAGAAAATAAATAACACTACTACCACTGGTTAAGCCTTGCTCCAACTTGAAACAAATTACATATGATGTATCCACAAACTGTCTCAAGTGTGCAGGGAGTTTGATAGAACTGCTATACTTGGGTTTGCTATTTTTTAAACCAATTATGATATCACTTCCTTAAACTGGTGTTCCCATCTTCATGGAACCACAGATTTTGAAATACCCTTTTTTTGTCTAGATCTGTGTGCAGGGAAAACTTCTACCATACACATTGGCCACTTACTAGCTTTAGAGTTAGTTGTCTCAAGTTCTCAAGGTTGTGTGCCTCATATAAACTAAACTGATGTGTCACAGATAAGACTTCAAAACTAGCTGTTTCTGACTCCAAGATTAGTTTCTCTATCCACTCTCACTAAGCTATAGAATGCTAGGTATTATACCCCGCCCCCAATTCTTCCTTAGTTTTTCACACTAGCAAGCTTCCTAGAGTAAAGAGAAGTGATGAATAAAACATTTTCCAATGTTTTAAGTCAAGATAATCTGTGATTTTGAGGATTTAAATTATAAGGTAACATGGTAGAAGAGAGATCATCTAAATTTATGGGTGTGGGGCAGCTGGGAAGCTCAGTGGATTGAGAGCCAGGCCTAGAGAGGGGAGGTCCTAGGTTCAAATCTGGCCTCAGATACTTCCCAGCTGTGTGACCCTGGGCAAGTCACTTGACCCCCATTGCCCACCCTTACCACTCTTCCACCTAGGAGCCACTACACAGAAGTTAAGGGTTTAAAAAAAAAAAAAAAAGGCAAATAAATAAATTTATGGGTGTGCCACTGCTCAAAATGTTGCTATATACTTTACTATGCCTAGCACAAAATTCACAGTAACTACCCTATAACCAGTAGCATTGCTTTTATAAATTAAAAATAACTTTTTAAAAAATACTATCCCAAAGCATTTAAATCATTTGCCATTATTTCTTAAGTATCACAAAATCATGACTAACTTCCAAAACTAAACTAGAATATTTCCTGCTAAATAGGCTGGCTCCAATCACCCGGTATTACTGTTGATTGTCAATTAGCATCACATTTACATGAATTTTTTCAGTAGACTGAAATGTTAGCTTAAACTGAGATTATAAAACAAGTTATAGTTCAGATTTAAGAACTAAATTATAATATATCCCACCATGTAAATTTTACAAAAATAATATAGCTTAAGAACTTTACAAGTGTAAAGAAATGCAACAATAGACATTACCAAACTTGCCAAAGAGCTCCTTAAGTCTTTCATCATCCATGTCCTCACCAAAATTTTTGATGTAAACATTGGTGAATTCTTTTGCTCTAGCTCCAAGTTCTGCTTCTCTTTCTTTACGGGATTTAAATCGACCAACAAAGCTAATTATAGAAATGTAAAGACCAATATTAGTTAGTTTTGTGCGGGTTTTTTTTTTGCTTTTAGTTCAGAAGGAAGTTGTCTTGATTTTATAATGGTTATAATCTTTATTAGTGTGGTTTGAATGCAAAAACTAGTACAAAGTCAACCTCATTTTGAATGGATTTAAGTGGGGGGGAAGGGGGTTTCCTGCTATTTCCTATTAGCAACATTATCCTACAAAATATTAAACAAAATACTCAAAAAAGGCATAATTCCCTATGTTGTATCCAATTTTTCTATGATGTCAATTTATGAAAATTTCCAGTAATCTAGTAGGTCCTGAACTCTGAGAAAAGGGACTGTTTTGCTTTTCTTTGTATTCAGAATCCCTGTTAAGTGTCTGGCAAGCTTGAAAAATGCTTATTGACTTTTATTGAGGAAAACATATACTGTCTTCCTACACTGTGGAAGCACCTTTACAAATATCTTAAAAACTCACAACAACTCTGAGGAGGAATAGTTGCTACACTATTATCCCAATTTCCTCAGTTGAGGAAACAGTGGAAGAGAAGTTAGCACTTCCCCCGCATTCACATAGCTAGTAAATGTCCAAGGCTAAATTTGAACCTGGGTCTTTCTGACCCCTGGGGTCAATGTTCTATCCACTGGGACTACCTTGCTACTGTAAGGTCAGTTTATTATATTATATTATATTATCTTCTAGCTCTATCACCTAGGACCCAAAGGATTCCTGACTAAAAATATCAATGGTTGCTACTGTTGCTGTTGTGAATTTGTTTATTTCACTCATAGCCCAAGTAAAATTACCTGGAAATTATCTGTTTTTTAATTTTTGGTCATTTATACTAGGAAAAAAAACCAAGGATTGTATTTCATTTATCCACTAACATAAGAATGATTGGTCAAATGAGATTTTTTGCCCAAGTACAGTATTCAAGATATTTCATTTTTGCTCTCATTTTCATCTGGGAGTATTCTTCTGAATTCTGGAATTCAGCTTTCCAAGGCAAAATTTTCCAAACATGTAGACTTTTCCCATTGTGTTACTTTGAAGCAGACCTCTTGAGTGTTTCTAAATAAAATGTTTTGGTTTTCTTTTGCACTGGAAGTAAAGACACTGACTTTAAGTCTTGAAACCCCAAGGTAGTCTTTGGGGCATGTGACATGAAAAATGCTTCAAAAGCAGGTTTCCTTCTTATTAGCTAATGAATTTACCACAAGAACATAACTTTAGTCTTTTGGCTTCATGAATCTAGACAAAAATCACTGACAGAATTCTTTCATTTTAAATCATTTTTACTGGGTTTTCTTGCTTTAAAAAGTGTCTACTTTTCAATCTTTAAAAATAATTGGCAACATTAAGGGAAACTGATTTCTATTGTCAGTAATTACTATCCTATAGCCAACTTCAAAACTTTATGTATTTAAATATACATACACATCTTTGTTTCATTTTGGATCACCTGTTCTAGATTTCCATATTTGATTTTAAGTCTTAACTTAGCACAATTTTTCCTATCTGTTCTTGTTTTCCCCATTGCTATAAAGTATAGTTACTTATGAAATTCAAGTTATATGCACATTTCCTTGAGCACTTTTAAGTAAAGGCAATTATTAAAAATTTTAAAACTATAATTTTTTTCATCAGTTGAATGTAAACTCCTTGGTGAAAGGAAAGAACATTTTTTGGATTCTCTGCACTGGCCCTGTGCGGTTTCACAATTCCTTTTTAAAATGAAAAGTTAAGTCAAAAAGTCAGAGTCAAACTGAGTCATTCCCATTTTGAATTTCAGAATTAAGTGATTTCCCAAGGTCACCTGGAGCTCTCCCTCAGGCTACTTCCCTAGCTTTTGCACCACTGACTTTCATTCAAGTTGTGTCCAACTCTTCATGATTGGAGTTTTCTTGGCAGGGATACTGGAGTTTACCATTCCTTCTCCAGCACATCAGAGATGAGGAAACTGAGGCCAACAGGGTTAAGTGAGTCATATGTTAAAAGAGTCATACAGTTAAGGAAGTGTATGAGGCCAGATTGGATCTCAGGAAGATGAGTCTTCCTAACTTCAGCCCTGGCACTCTATCCACCTCTGGCTGGTCTCAACATGGTTAGACAAATTATGAAAACTAAAATGGCTATATACTTACACTTTGCGATCATTAAGAAGCATTCCATTCATTTTTTCAATAGCTCTTTCAGCAGCTTCTTGTGTCTCAAAGTGTACAAATCCATAGCCCTTTGACCCATTTTCATCACATACCACCTAAAAAAGTATTATCATTTGTTACTAAAGTTGTTTTTCATTTAGTAGTTTCGAAGTATTATATTCTGAGCTGGAAAAACACAAAAAACTAATATATTTATTAACTGGAGTTTTTACTTACCTTACAAGAAAGGATGTTTCCAAAAGCAGAAAATGTATCATACAATGCTTTATTATCAATGGATTTATCCAAATTTTTGATGAATATATTGCCCACACCACTTTTACGTAGTGATGGATCACGTTGAGACCACATGATACGCACTGGCTTGCCCTTAATGACATCAAAATTCATTGTATCTAATGCTCGTTCAGCTGTGGGATAAAAGGAAATAACCAGATTATCTACACATTCTAAAATGCTTCCAAGGGGGAAAAAAAAGCCCATAACTTCAATAATGGTATCAGGGCAATGTTCCTTCCTATATATATAGCAAGCAAAGAAGAAGCTGCCAAAGCTTTTAATCTGTTAAGAAAACATCACAAACTGTTTCCCATGAACAAAAAAATATACAACAGAATTCTTGACATTGACAGGTTATCTTCCTTCATCCAAGGTACATTCTTTTCTTACCAAACAGAATAGAGCTACTATTTCCCCAATTTTTTCTGAATATTCAGATAATCAAGGTATATATTTATGGTAATTCTTATATGCTACAACATCCTTTCCTCAATGTAAATACTTCTCTTCTTTTATAGTATAGCTTGCAATCTTAGGTCAAAATTGTAAGTTGGCCCAAACCTTACTAGACAGGTGAAACAAGTATCACAAAATCAAGCATCAATTCTACAAATTAATTGCTTCAGTTGCAGTTGAGGTTTGACTTCTCTAAGTTCTTGTATCTGTAAGGCAATTTCAGATAAGAAAAATCTAGGTCAAATCTTTAAAATCTAAAAA
This sequence comes from Gracilinanus agilis, assembly GCF_016433145.1. Lineage (NCBI taxonomy): Eukaryota > Metazoa > Chordata > Mammalia > Didelphimorphia > Didelphidae > Gracilinanus > Gracilinanus agilis. The sequence continues at coordinate 5,444 of NW_025386304.1, forward strand.
TCCTTAGGCCAAAAGGGCCAGTTTCCTCAGTATGACCTTTCCCCATAAAATAAATTATGAAAAAAAGCAAAATTTCATGATGCCCCTGGCACTTTTCTACAAATGAAAGTTCCAGTTCCTACATTTTGGAAATCAGCTAACCAGCCCATTATCAATTGATCACACACATACTCAGTTTCTCCTGGTTTTAGCTGACTTTGCTTGAACCTCTTTTGAATGAGTCACCTCTTCCTATTTATTTGAAACTAGCTGGTCACTCTCAAAGATTAGTGCATAAGCCCATCCTATCAGGCAGTATGTAAGCAAAAAGTCAGGTCTAAATGATATATGCTTAAAATTGACCCTAAAGTCTACAGATTGTAGAATTATAATCCCAATTGAGAAATGCTGCCTGTTGATTGGTTGCTGTACTGTTCTTTTAACTACCAGAAAGGACCAGTAATGTAAACAGAACCCTGTATCCATGGCAACCTACATCTTAAGACTTTTCAAACAAATTTTTATGTTTCTTTAAAACTTTTAAAGCTGTCCCTATGAACTACCTCCAAATTGAAATTGTTTTCTTGCCATTAGTGATAGCCAAATTACTATAACTTAGTTTCATCAACTAGCTGCCAAAAGTAAACAAAAATAATTTAAACTACAAAATCAAGTAATATATTTTGGGAAAACCATTTAGTATCATTTACAATGCTTTTAATGGCACAAAAAGGGAAGAGCAGGTTCAATTAACTGATTTTATTTAAAAAAAATGCTCATCCATGACAGAAGTCTTCTTCCTGGTAATATAACTAAAATCCTCCTTTCAAAGGAATCTGTAGATGAAAAACAAGTTTAAATAAAGCTTTCACATTTCAGAATGCTTATAGTCTTTAAATTTAGATTTTGTAGCACATAAAAGCTTTAAAAGTACCATTAAATAAAATTTAACTTTGAAAAAGATTCAAATGCCAGGCCACTTCTGTCAATTTATCAATCAATCTGACTATCCTCAAAATCTGATAAACTTGGCTAAATTTTAGAGTTGAATTAAAAATACTTTTCTTAAAAAGAGTGACTACAATAGTTGATACATTTTACCTTATGAGTTTAAAATGTTTTAATTCTAGAATTTATTCAGACCACTGATACATGTTTCACAATCTGGATTCCAGATGAATACCCACTTTAGTAGTAATTTCACATTAAATAAAATTCCACTACCACTCTGAAGGTAATGATGTTTTAGTACTAAGCAATGAAACTTTGTAACATAGAAGAAACCTCAAAGTCACATCATCAGGTGAAACAGAACGCAAAGAAAATATTGAGCAAATTTCTCAAGAGCTTGAAATCAACCAGATACAAGTTGGAATTTTAAGTATACCGTTTTGAACTTTGATATTTACATTGATGACCAACCCCTTTTCTGAGGCCGAAGGTAAAGTAGGGGAAGGGGTGTTTCCCCGAGACAGCCCCTTACCTCTACTACTCCCAACCCCCACATACTTCTCAATGGGCTTTTATCAAGTTACCTTTGGGGAAATATGCCCAACTATTTTAAGGCCCAGAGCTCTCCCCCGTTGGAATTCAGCAGACATAGGCCTTGGGCCTAAGGGTTACAGAGTTCAACACGTGGTATGTATTTGGGGACACCTGATTTCTTTGGCATGAACACTTTTCTGAGCTTCCCGAAGCTTGAGGCCCCCCGTATACCTGAGGAGTCACATCACTGGCAGCTGTGGAATGGGCCGGCGCCCAACGCCCCAAACCAGCAAATCCCACGCCTTGGAGGGGGAGGGCTAGGGAAACACAGGCTCCCAACCCCCAAAGCTACGCGTCATCAAAGTTTGGAAGTGGCTTTGCGGCCGAGAAAATGGTCGCAAAGGAGGAAGTGCTCCGGGCGAGGGGCGTGTGGGTGCCGCGTGTGTGTGAACATGGCTCCAGGGACAGCCCAGCCCGGGCTTGCCTTTTTCCAACTTGGACCCCAAACCTTGGCCCACCCGCGTCCCCAGTTCTCCTCCCACCCCCCCAAGGAGCTTCCCTCCCAAACTGTCCCCGCGGACTCCCTCCCCCATCCGGTCCTCGGCTCCCTCGTGGCCTCCCCGTCCCCGACCCCGTCCCTCCCGGCCCCAGGCTCTCACCGTCCGCCGGCTGCTGGAAGTTGACATAAGCGTAGCCCAGGGAGCGGCGGGTGATCATGTCCCTGCAGACCCGGATGGAGAGGATGGGCCCGGCCGGGCTGAACTTCTCGTAGAGCATCGCCTCGGTCACATCGGGGTGCAGATCCCCCACGTAGAGCGAGGCCATAGGGTAGCTGGGGGCGCTGGGGTTCATCTCGGCGCCGCCGCCCGAAGGGCCACAAGCCGCGAACTTTCCGTGGGAAGAGGTAGGGGAGTGTGGGGGGCCGGAGTCTGGAGCCGGGGGGGCTGGGGGGAGGGGAGAGGGCAAGCGCAGAGGGACAAAAATCAACCGGAATCGAAAACTACTCAACGGCCACGGAACGGGTACGATCCGCCGCCGGCTACCGGTGCTGCTTGCTCAGGGGCTGGCTCGGGAGGTGGCTGTGGTCCTGGCGGCGGGGAAGGCCTGTCTCTTCGTTCCCTCTCGGAGCTGCTGCGGGGCCGCGGGCGGCGGGTCGGTCTCGGCTGCTTCACCGGGTTATTTTATAAAAGAGGAAAAAAAATAAAAGTCTCCGGCGGGGGAGACGCGGATTTTTTATGATTTTTTTGTGGGTTTTTTAAAAGATTTTTTTGTATTTTTTTGTATTTTTTTAATAATAAATGTGTGTTCCGGGCCCGGAGCACACACTCCGCACTCACAGCACTAACCGCCGGGGAGAAGGGGACGCGCCGCCTCCCGCACCCTCTACTTATACCCGGCGTCGTACTCGCCCCGCCCCCGCGCGTCTGACGCCGGCGCCCGGCGCGAGCGTCAGTCCAGAAGGAGGGGGAGGACGAAAAGGAAGACGAAGAGGAGGAGGGGAGAGAAAAAGAGGAGGAGAGGAAAGAGCAGAGAGGAGAGGGAGAGGCCGTGGCGGCGGCTGCGGGTGTGGGGAGGGGTGGGGTGGAGAG
>NW_025386305.1:0-3091 GCF_016433145.1 Gracilinanus agilis
AGGAAGGAAGGAAGGAAGGAAGGAAGGAAGGAAGGAAGGAAGGAAGGAAGGAAGATTAAATGGGGGCGATAGAGCAGGTTAGTGACAGAGTCAGGTCTAGAACCCAGGTCCTGCTGGCTCCTATGCTTTTACACTCTTCATTTGACTGAATCGCCTCATTACATACAAATTTGTTACTTCGTGACAGTCACCTTGTCCTTTGGGGTTCTGGGGAAGCTTTCAGTTGGGCTTTTCATTGACTCACAAATGTCTCCAGAGAAAGAACTGATGGAGTCTGAATACAAATGGAGGCATATTGCTTTTCACTTTATTTTCTTTGTGGGTTTTAAAAATATGTTTCTTCTTCCACAATATGACTAATATAGAAGTACGTTTTGCATGATAGCTTGTGTATAGCCTATATCAAATTGCTGTCTCAGGGAAAGGGGAAGGAGAGAGAGAACCTGAAACTGAAATTTAAAATAATGTTAAAAATAGTTTTAATATGTAATTTGGGGAAAAATAAAATATTATTCAAAATGAAATGTTCTTAAACACACTGAAATGAGAGTAGGTGAGAGAGATGTACATATGCCTGAGGGCAGGAAGCATTTAAAATATTTTCAATCTATTTCCCTCATGTATATTTTATTTTATTTATTTATTTAATTAATTTAGAATTTTTTAAAATCTTTTCCCATGGTTACGTGATTCATGTTTTTTCCCTCTCCTCCTCCCATTCCTCTCTCATAGCCACCAAGCAATTCCACTGGGTTTTACACCACATGTATATTTTAAAAATTAATTTTATGTGGAAATGTTTTACATGACTCCACATATATAATTGCTATCATATTGCTTGCCTTTTCAATAGTTGGGGGGGAGAAATAGAATTTGTAACAAATTTTTTAAATTAAAAAAGAAATTAAAAAGTTAATTTATTAAAATCTTTTACCTTTTTATCACCTTCATTTCTGAATATGTTTCCTGCCCATTCCCCACCCGTTGAGTGAAAAACAATGAAAAGAAGAAAAGGCAGTTTAGCCAAACTAGTGAACAGATCAACATAGCCTGACAGTAATAATAATAATAATAGCTAATATTTCTAGAATACTTTAAAGTTTGTAAAGTCCTGTTCATAGGTTAACTCATTTGATCCTCATAATAACCCTTTAAAGTTGATGCTGTTATTATCCTCATTTTATAGATAAGGAAACTGAGGCAGACAGAAGTCATATGACTTATCCAGAGTCACATAGGTTTTACATGTCTGAGGCAGAATTTGAACTCAAGTCCTCCTGATTCCAAGCCCTGTATTCTGCCCAATACAGTGCCTAGCTATATGTGAAATATATGAAGTGAAATAATCCTTACCTCTGCAAAGAAGGGATAGGAGGAACATTTATTCTCTCATCTCTTCTTTGAAAAACAAGCTTGACCATTAAAAGCATAGCAGGGGCAGCTATGTGGCTTAGTGGATAGAGAGCCAGGTCCAGAAATAAGAGATCCTGGGTTCAAATATAGCCTCAGACACTTCTTAGCTATGTAACCCTAGACAAGTCACTTTATCTCCGTTGCCTAGCCCTTATTACTCTTCTGCCTTGGAACCAATACATAGTATTTTTTCAAAGACTGAAGGTAAGGGTTTAAAAAAAAAAGAATATAGCATTCAGTTTTTTTATTGTTCTTTCTTTCCTTTTACATAGTTGTATATTGTTTTCCTATTACTGTTTATTTTACTTTACATCACTTCATATAAATCTTCCCATGCTTCTCTGAATGCTTCTATTCTTCATTTCCTAGGGCAGTGGTGTCAAATTTTAAAAAGAAACAGGGATAAATAATATGGAAATAAGTTTTGAGTGATAATACATGTATAACCCAATGGAATTGCTTGTCAGTTCTGAGAAGGGGGTTGGGAAGAGGGGAGGGAGACATCATGTAACCTTGGAAAACTTGTGTAAATTTGTTATTGGAATAAAATAAGGATAAAATTAAAAAGAAAAAAGAAACAGTGAGCATTGACTTGGAGAACCATACACGTTTATATATACATTTTTCAGAGAAATAAATCAACACATTAAAATCATATAGCAACTATATTTTTATCTGACTTAGGGTGCTCAGGAATATCCCATAGACCACAATTTTTTTAACCCACAATTTGCCCCAAATTGATGGACATCTAGTTTGTTTCTAGTTCGTTGCCTCCAAAGAAGGTATTGTTAAATACACATACATTTTAAAAGTTCCTAGATCCTATGGCTAAAGTTGTTCCAGAAAAAACTTTGGTCCAATCCTGGCTTAAGAGAGGTAGAGAAGAAGGTGTTCCTAACTAGTTTTCTGTATTCTTTTGTTGAGGAAGTGAATCTAGAACATGTGCCCACTTGACTAGATTATCTGAGGAACCAGAGCTCCAGAGATGGGGTAGGGGAAGATTTCCAGAAGAAGTGGGAATCTCCCCAGGGGACTTCTCTCTTCTCCTTTCTTCCTCCAGATGGGAAGCCGATCTCCACAGATGTCATTGTCCTTGGACGTACAAACCTCTTGATCACACACACGCAGCCCCATCACTCTGGTGTCTACGTCTGCCGAGCCAACAAGCCCCGGACACGACATTTTGTCACAGCTGCTGCTGAACTCAGGGTGTTGGGTGAGAATGGGATTTGGAGAGGGTTGGGGACCAGAAAAGCTGGGGTGGTCCTACGGTTGGAGCAATTAAAGGGAAAAGGATTGTGGGAGCAAATGGTCCAGTGTCTGACTAGGAAATGGGGAACAAGGCAGAAAGTGGAGTGAATTCAGTTGGTATATGGAGGAATGTGAGGCAGGTAGCAGGGTGGGTTTAGGGAAGATTTATGTAAAAAAGCAATAGAGGAAAGAGGGAGAGAATTTGGAACTGAGACTAAAATGAAATTGAATTTATAATAAAGAAAATTTTAGAGGGAACAACTAAGTAGTTCATCGAATTGAGAGCCAGACCTAGAGATAGGAGGTCCTAGGTTCAAATCTGGCCTCAGACACTTCCTAGCTGTGTGATCCTAGGCAAGTCACTTAATCCCAATTGCCTAGCCCAATTGCCTTCTGCCATGGAGCCAGTACACAGTATTGATTC
>NW_025386306.1:0-6450 GCF_016433145.1 Gracilinanus agilis
GAAGGAATGAAGGGAGGAAAGAAAAAAGGAAGAAAGGGAGAGAAGGAAGGAGAGTGGGAGAATGGAGAGAGAGAGAGAGAGAGAGAGACAGAGACAGAGACAGAGAGAGAGAGGGAGGAGGGAGAGAGAGAGAGTTCTTAGAATAGAAGAAACTGACTTCCTAAGGGTACTGGTCCAGTCCCATCAAAATCTTTAAACATCAAGATAAAGACCATGGAAAAGAGTGGCATCGTGGGTGAAGTGGCACACACTGGGCTTGGAGTCTGGAGGATATAAACTCAAACATGGCCTCTGACACGTATAAGCTGTGTGACTCTGAGCAAGTCATTTTACTTCTTTCTGTCTTGGTTTCATCTTAGAGTGGGACTAATAATATTCGCCTCCCAGGATGGTTGTGAAGACCAAATGCGATCATGTTTGTAAAATTTTAGATCACTATATAATTCTTAGCTATTTTTATTATTATTATTATCACAAATTAAATTCTTCCCAGGGTTGGTGGCTGCCATGAGTAGACTGAGAGGCCACTTCGAGGTAGAAGGGACTTTGAGGCCATCTTATAGTCCAAGCCTTTGACTTTACAGATGAGGCCCAGGGACTGGCGCTCTAACATAAGATTACATGTAGAAGGATCTTAGAGTGTGCCTAGCTCACGTCACCCATTTTACAGAGGAAGAACCTGTAGCCCAGAGAGGCTGAGAAGTTTGTTCAAAGCCACAGAGGAAGCTGAGTGGCAGGGAGGACCTGAACACAAATCCACTGACAGGTTCTGATCCTGGCTCCTTTGGCTGTATCCTCTAGGCCAAAAGCTTCCGGTTGGATGGGAGAATCTTTGAATTTAAAGAAAGTGACTCCAATCTGGGCCTATAGAAGACTTAACCCAATGGGCAATTCCAGTGGGAAGCCAGCATTCACATCATCTCTGACAGGCAGAAGAGAGGGGAAAAGAAACTTTCTCCAGGAAGCAGAGATTCAACCCAAAAGAGGCAGGTGTGCAGGCCTATTGGCTGCCACCTTCCCATATCTTTTGACAAGGATACAAATGTTAATGAGGCTAACCAGGATAAAAATGAGAAACAGTCTGGTGTAGGAGCTTGAGAATGCGAAAGCACTGGGTTCAGATCCTGCCTCTAACACTGGCTGTGTGGATTTGGCCAAGACTAAGCCTTTAGTGAGCCAACCTAAGACTATAAGTGACACAAGAGGCACTGATCCACATTGGTGGATGGAGCTTCCACACAGGGAGTCGTAATTCTGTGTTCTCCAAGCCAATGAAAGCACAGGCCTAGATAACGCCTCAGCCAAAGTATTGATGATGGTTATATAGGGGTTGACTAGTCAGGGCTGATGTTCATACTTTTCCCAAGACTTTTGTCTCCAGGAGCAAAACAAAATTCTGTTTGGCACTCACAGCCTGGCCCCCTTCTACCTTTCCAGTCTCCTGACATCTCAGTCCCCAGCGATGCTGGTCGCATTGCTATTCCATGAACAAGTCCCTGCCTCTCTGGGCTCTGGGCATTCTCTCTGGCTGTCCCCCATGCTTCCTCTTCCCTAACTACTGACCTTCCTGGCTTCCTTTAAGTCCCAACTACAATACTATCTTTTTTTTTTTTAACCCTTAACTTCTGTGTATTGGCTCTAGGTGGAAGAGTGGTCAGGGTGGGCCATGGGGGTCAAGTGACTTGCCCAGGGTCACCCGGCTGGGAAGTGTCTGAGGTCTGATTTGAACCCAGGACCTCCCATCTCTAGGCCTGACTCTCCATCCACTGAGCTACCCAGCTGCCCCTACACTGCTATCTTTTACTGGAAGTCTTCCCCAGCCCTTCCTAATTCTGGTACCTTCCCTCTGCGAATTATTTCCTTTTTCTCCAGAACAGAGTCTGTACACATTCGTCTGCTTGTTGTCTCCTGTTAGATTTTAAGTTTCTTGACTTTTGCTTCATTTTGAATCCTCAGTGCTTATCGCAGAGTCTGACACATAGTAGGTGCTTAATAAATGTTTCTTGATGGGTTGATTGACTCCTTTGAATCCTGTTTCCTTGCTTCTTTCTATTTTCTTTTAAACCCTTGTACTTTGGTGTATTGTCTCATAGGTGGAAGAGTGGTCAGGGTGGGCAATGGGGGTCAAGTGACTTGCCCAGGGTCACACAGCTAGGAAGTGTCTGAGGTCAGATTTGAACCTAGTACCTCCTGTCTCTAGGCCTGACTCTCACTCCACTGAGCTACCCAGCTGCCCCCTCTATTTTTTTTTTTAACCCTTACCTTCCATCTTAGACTCTATACTAAGTTTTGGTTCCAAGGCAGAAGAGCGGTCAGGGCTCAATGATGGGGGTTAATGACTTGCCCAGGTAAGAAGTATTTGAGGTCCGATTTGCATGTCATCCCATTCGTGGAGTTATCCAGCGGCCCCCTTCTTTGCTTCTTGAATCATATCATCACAGAAAAGGAGCATCAGGCAGAAGTTAAGCAACAGATGACACCCCCCAAGTTCCTGCAGGAGGGAAAATCTCAGCCCGGGAGGTCCACATGCCTGCCTAGACTCGGGGAGGTACCAAAGAAAGCCTGGGTTTGGGTGGAAAGGACCATTTTTCTCCCTCCTGAATGGGATAAAATTAAGTCTGTCCTCCTCAAGGTAAGGTATCCATCTTGCTCCCCATGTCCACCCCGATCAGGAATGAAATGTGTAAATAAATCTGTTTTTAACCTCAAGGATGGCAGAACCAGACTCTTTATCTCACTTCAAGGGAATCATCAGGGTTCAAGAAACAAGGAGACTCAGCCAGCCCAGCTGACTCCTCATCTCTTCTTACCCTTGAAAATTTAGCCCAGCGGTTCCCAAACTCTTTTGGCCTGCCGTCCCCTTTCCAGAAAAAATATTACTTAGTCCCCTGGAAATTAATTTTCTTTTAAAAATTTTAATAGCAATGAATAGGAAAGATACATGCACCTGTGGCCATCACCACCTCCCTGGATCGCTACAGTATCCACCAGGGGGCGCTGGCGCCCACTTTGGGAATCACTGATTTAGGGTGATGCTCTTGACCCCCTCTCAAGTGATCAGCTCGTGCAGCTTGCTATTTTCTGATTAGGGTAGACTTTGCGCCTAGATGGTAAGTCCTGGCTTCCAGACAAAGGGAGGCTGGGCAGAGGAGGAAGGAGGGATCTGGAGTCAGGAATCTACATAATGTTTGTATTTGTGCCCAGGCATTTGCATTTGCCACTAGGGCATTTGCCTTTCTCCTGAGAAAGAAATAACCTTCTGTCTCTTCTACTCTCCCTCTGGGACTCCAGGTTTGTGATTGTAATTAGCACTCCCTAGAGACACAGAAGCCTGGGAGCTGGGCTTTCCCTGAGCCCTGAGCCCTTTGCCAGAGCAGCATTCAAAGACCACAGAAAGGGAAGTCCCTAATTTCAAAACCAAGCTTTGAGTCAGGCCTAGAGACGGGAGGTCCTGGGTTCAAATCCGACCTCAGACACTTCCCAGCTGTGTGACCCTGGGCAAGTCACTTGACCCCCATGGCCCACCCTTACCACTCTTCTGCCTTGGGGCCAATACACTGAAGTTAAGGGTTTAAAAAAACAAACAAACAAAAAAACAAGCCTTGAGAATGCCAGTCAGAGGAAGATGGTAGCCCAGGATTCCTCCCGCCCTGCCCTGTCCCTCCAGCTTCAAGTTCTTCTTTCTTCCTTTCTTCCTTTTAAACCCTTAACTTCTGTGTACTGGCTCCAAGGCGGAAAAGTGGTAAGGGTGGGTAATGGGGGTCAAGTGACTTGCCCAGGGTCACACAGCTGGGAATTGTCTGAGGTCGGATTTGAACCCAGGACCTCCCGTCTCTAGGCCTGGCTCTCCATCCACTGAGCTACCCAGCTGCCCCCCAGCTTCAAGTTCATGGAGCTGATCCATTCGCCAGCTGGGTTTTGTTCTAGTCTCCCCAAGTCCCTGCAGCTATTGAACTGGAGTGTCAGGTTCAACGAGGAAGCTGCTGTGGGACCATTTTCATGCTTTGAGACAAGGAAATGAATGCTGGTGGCTTTAGTATTCTCACAATCACCCCTCAGTCACCAGAAGGCGAGCTGAGGCTCCCTGGAGACCACACAATCATGCCAGAGACACAGCTGGAATGAGAACTTAGAGGTCCAGGAGGACAGATCAGAGTTGAGGCTTTAGAGACCCTAGTCCAGATCCCCCAACCCATTTTACAAAGGAACAAACTGAGGTTCAGAACTGGAAGGTGACCTACCTCCAATCACATGCCTACTAAGTGTCGCTGCCCGTCAGGATTTGAATTCATACCTTCTCCCTCCAGATCACATTACTCCAGTCATCCTCCTCAGATTGGAAAACGGAGGCCTAGAGAGATTAAGTGACTTGACCAAGTTCACAAGGTAGTAACAGAAATGGGAATAATGATAATTCTTTCAGGGTTTGAAGCGATGTACTTTGACTCTAGATCCATCATTGTTTCATTAAACTATACTGCCCTAATACAAATTCCTTGCTGTCCAAATGGGGAAACTGAGACCCAGAAAGATTTTTGTGACTTGCCCAAGTACACAAGGTAGTAACAGAACTGGGAATAATGATAATAGTAATAATATTTCATGGTTATATAATGCTTCAAGGTTTGCAAAATGTTTTCCAAGCATCACTTCATTTGGCTGGATAATTTAGGGTCTCCTAATTCTATCCTGTGAAATTAGATTAACATAGCTATTTATTAAGCACTTAAAGTGTTATAGGCACAGGGAAGCTGGGTAGCTCAGTGGAGTGAGAGTCAGGCCTAGAGCCTGGAGGTCCTGGGTTCAAACCCGGCCTCAGCCACTTCCTAGCTGTGTGACCCTGGGCAAGTCACTTGACCCCCCATGGCCCACCCTTACCACTCTTCCACCTATGAGACAATACACCGAAGTACAAGGGTTTAAAAAACAAAAAAGAAAGAAAGAAAAATGTTATAGGCACAGGGCAGCTGGGTAGCTCAGTGGATTGAGAGTCAGGCCTAGAGAAGGGAGGTTCTAGGTTCAAATCTGGCCTCAGATACTTCCCAGCTGTGTGACCCTGGACAAGTCACTTGACCCCCATGGCCCACCCTTACCACTCTTCCACCTAGGAGCCAATACACAGAAGTTAAGGGTTTAAAATTTTTTAAAAATGTTATAGGCACAGTGTTAAAAGCTGGGGATACAATTGAATTCAAATCTGGCCTCAGACACTAGCTGTGTGACTCTAGGCAAATCACTTGACCCCCTTTGCCTCAGTTTCCTACTCTGTAAAATGAGCTGGAGAAGGAAATGACAAACCACTCCAGTGTGTCTGCTGAGAAAACTCCAAATGGGGTCACAAAGAGTCAGGCATAACAAAACAAAAACACACGCTATTCCTGGGGTGGGGGGTACAAATACTGCTTACCTTCATAGAGTTGATTTTAGGAAATTAGTTCAGCAAATGTTTATAAAGTGCCTACTATGTGCAAGGCACTAGAAGAAGAAGTGTTTAATGAAACTGAACCGGGCATCTTTCAGACAATGGGAAAACCCAAATTCCTCTGTTCCTTCATTGGGTGCCCTTCCAACTGCATTGAATGGGTTTGTGGGCTTATGGGCTAATTTAGTACTTTGTCTAAACAGCCTCAGGCTGTATGTGTTAATTTACTGAATTTATTAACCCAAGGAGTTGCCTTCAAAGCTGGGAGGATTCCAGCTCCCTGGTAACACCCGGCTCATCCTTGACCTTGTCCCTGAGAAGCCAAGAAAACCTTCTGCAAAGCCAAAAGATTGTGCCCCTGGGCTGATGCCTTCTACAAAGCAGCTTCCTTTCCTTTTTTTTTTTTCTCAGAAATTTAACCTTGAGCCTGGGGGCTCGAGCTCTCGCCTCCTTCAGTCTCCTGGCCAATTTCACTGGATTCTTCAGATCTTACCCATCATTTCCCCTTTTCTTTTGGAATAAACTTCCCTTGTTTTGCCTTTCTGTATTTCTGAGTGGGAGGCAGGTTTGCCATTTCCTTCTTCAGCTCATTTTACTGGGAAGATTGCAATGTGGTTTGCGTTAGTTTATTATTTACTAGGAAGGACAATTTACTTATTTTTAAAATGAATTCTTTAAACGATCCAAATGTTTTCTCCCCTCTTTCTTTTAATAAAAATAATAAAATGGAATGAGGAAATAGAGAGAAGCACAAAACAAATCCCCATATGATCTGTGCCCCCCAATGGGTCTCATTTTGCAAATTCATCCATCACCATCATCCATCTCTTTCTTTGTCACAAGGTCAAAGGAATCATGTTTGGTCCTTGTGTTGTTTAGTGGTCTTGAGTCTTTCAAAAGTGGCTATTTTTTAAGCATATGCCTATATTTGTGTAGATAGATAAATGGAGGGAGGGAGGGAAGGGGGGAGGGAGGGAAGGAGACAGAGAGGGAGAGAGAGAGAGAGAGAGAGAGAGAGAGAGAGAGAG
>NW_025386307.1:0-2174 GCF_016433145.1 Gracilinanus agilis
CTCTCTCTCTCTCTCTCTCTCTCTCTCTGTCTCTCTCTCTCTCTTTTCTCTGTCTCTCTCTTTTCCATCTCTCTCTCCTCTTTCTGTCTCTCTTTTCTCTCTCTTCTCTCTCTCTTTTCTTTCTCTCTCTGTCTCTCTCTCAATCCTATTTTATATGAATAAAACATTATATACACTATTCAATAGCACACATTTAAAATATATATAGTCTGATATGTATAAAATACTATATATAGCCCAATACACTATAAGTAAAAGAAAAGTATAGCATATGTGATCCAGTACTACATTTATTTTTATAATCATAAACATCTACACACTTGTTTCCTCAGTATTAGGGGGGATTGAGGCTGAGTGGATTTCTCTCCCTCTAAAAAACCTCACCTTCCATCTTAGAATCAATATTATGCATTGTTTCTAAGGTAGAAGAGTGGTAAGGGCTAGGCAATGGGGGTTAAGTGACTTGCCTAGGGTCACCCAGTTAGGAAGCATCTGAGGAAAAAATTTGAACCCAGGACCTCCCATCTCTAGGCCTGGCTTTCAATGCAGTAAGCCACCTGGCTGCCCCTCAGATTTCTCTCCCTATTTACAAATAGTCAATGAGCTTATGACTTAATAGAGAAGTTCTAGGGAATCACTTGAGGCACTAGGAGGTAAAGTAACCAGCTCAAGGTGCCATAAAAGACATGGTACATAGTCAGGATTTGTACCTATGTCCTCTGACTCCACAGGCAATGTTCTTTCCAGCCTGCTGCTTAATTGGGTCACTAGACAGACCTCTAAAAAGTTCTCTGGTCCTGGAGACTTTTTCTGTGTTTACCCAACCAATAGCAATTCTCTTGGGTCCCACATACTCAGGTCCCATTCCCTTATACCAAGCAGCTTCCTCAACATCTTCTTTCTTCTTATCTTCCCACACTTGTCTACTCCAATGGTAGAGAAGAGAAGGAAAAAATTGTTTCTGTAAAAATGAATAAAGGGGTGAGTGATAGCTTTGCCCGGTTTCACATGACTGGGGGTGGGATAATAGGAGCGGTCATTTCTAGAGAACACCTCACCAGATAAACCGTTTCCCCTCTCTCTTATCAGTATGGACCAAGCGTACGGGGACTAGGATGTCCAAGCTAAGGCAAAAAGACCTGCCTAGGATTCAGTGACAAAACTAGTAGAAATGTCTTCTGTTTTCAGTGAGCTCTCTGGATTTTCAGGATGCAAACAATCCAGTTTAGGGCATTTCCTCCCCATACTAGAACCAAAAGTAGCCATTGATATCTATCTACCAGCTAACATAAATCAGGAAATTAATAGATTGTTTCCATGTTGACATTTCTGTTCTCAACTTAATTTTAGAAAACCAACCAGATTCCTTAGGAATGAACCAAAAGGGTGTTTACAAAAATTAGCAAAGAACAACTTAATAAATAAGTATTTTTACGTGCTGCCAACCTAAAGAAGAGAACAGCTCTCTGTGAAATGAGCAAACGATTAATTGAGAGCACAAATTAGAATCCAGGTACTGTCTGTCAACCAACAAATTTGTACTCATTCAAAAATACGTGCAAACTACTATTTAGAAAAGAGGGGAAGGCAATTTAGCGACAAGATCTCCACGCTCACCTCCCATCATATAATTTAGTCCTTATCTGTGGGATGTTGGAAGAGACCTTTCTCTTTTACATTTCAGAATTTTAAAAAATTTGTTGGAGGAAGGGACTTTGTACACGTTACATACTGAAGTTATTCAATGAGTTGACTTTGGTGTTATTGGCATCCACCACTTACGTAATCTCATAACCAATGTGATCTGTCAAAAATGACTTCTAACGCTTTAGAAGAAATTTCCCTTTGGTTCCGATTTGTGATTTTATGAATATGGAGAGCTCCCCTTTGGAAAATGCCTTCATAAATAGAGATTAACAATTCATCTAAAACTTACAGTCTGGGGGCAGCTGGGTAGCTCAGTGGATTGAGAGTCAGGCCTAGAGACAGGAGGTCCTAGGTTCAAATCCGGCCTCAGACACTTCCCAGCTGTGTGACCCTGGGCAAGTCACTTGACCCCCATTGCCTACCCTTACCACTCTTCCACCTATAAGTCAATACACGGAAGTTAAGGGTTTAAAAAAAAAAAACTTAAAGTCTTAGAGAGTTGCCAGAGGGTACTGAGTGATTTTAAT
>NW_025386308.1:0-6272 GCF_016433145.1 Gracilinanus agilis
ATATACACATATATTAACCCTTACCTTCTGTCTTGGAATGAGTACTGTGTATTGGTTCCAAGGCAGAAAAGCGGTAAGGATTAGGCAATGGGGGTCAAGTGACTTGCCCAAGGTCACACAGCTGGGAAGTGTCTGAGGCCAGATTTTGAACCCAGGATCTCCTTTCTCTAGGCCTGGCTCTCAATCCACTGAGCCACCCAGCTGCCCCCATGATGCATGTATATTTAAACGGTAAGGTGACATGGTGGAGAGAGGGACAACTATTAGAGTCAGGAAGACTCAACAAAACATAAAACTCTACAACCAGGTTATAGATTTATCACTAATTTGCATTGGAGGAAGGTTTTTTCATACCAAGGAGTTCCATACACCAGTGAAATTACAGGTCTTCTTTCTCTTTCTCCTTTCCCAATGACATATCTGACAACCTTTAGGAAAATATACTCCTTATATATCTATGAGAAGTAAATCAAGCTTATTACCAACAACATTTTAAGTTCTCTGAGGGGAGGGCACTTGATTTTAGAGATATTCATTCATATTTTTCTAGAGCTTTAAGGTTTGCAAAGCATGTCATCTTTTTAATAAGCACTAAGTGTGGAGTTAGAAGTCTTGGGTTTATATCCTATTTCTGACAGGTTCTGTTCTACTTGAGGAACTTAGACCTCAGTTTCTCCAATTGAAAAATGTGTGTGTTTGTATATGTATGTTTGTGTATTGAACTGGATGACCTTTAAAGCCCATGCTGGATGTGAAGTCATGTGCCTATGAAACCATAAGCTCTTTTCTACAACCCTATGTATTATCTCTGTTTTTCAAAATGAAAATAAAAAAATATGCCCATTCTTTCTCTATTAAGTAAATTTCAGAGCCAAGGTATGAATTCAGATTTCCTTAGATTTCAGTACTCTTCAGTATACTACCGTGTATTCCTATAAGCATCTAGCAAAGTCTTGTACATTGCAGACCTCAGTAATAGTTCGCAAAAGTACATTATTTGTTAAACCTCAATCTTCACAGCTATTCTATAGAATGAATAATGGGGACATGAGACTCAGCACATTTTTAGAGTAAACTAGGAGCCAAGAAATGTTCCATGATTGCAGTGGTTTTGACTACAGATATGAAACAACATTGCTTATATTGCTGAATCATACAGAATTTCACAAAATCTCAAATAGATAAAATATTTATTTAGATTGTCTATAGAAAAGGACTTATAAAATGTAGCTTGGACTAATACATGAGATAGAAAAATGATGTCTCCTCCATCTGTTGAAAAGCCTTTATCGAATCTATTGTCAATCTAAGACTTTCTTGTGCTGAGATGGGCTACGAAAGGTATTTTTGTAAAGTGGTGTTTCATAGTTAGCTTTTACACATATTTAAAATGTCATTACCTCCATTTAAAAGCTAGTAAAGAACTTTAACAAGGGCATTTAACCATTTTCACCTCAGTTTCCTCATCTGTAAAATAAGGGGAAGAAGGTCTTGAATGAAATGATCTCTAAGGTTCCTTCTAATTCTAAATAAATGATCTTTTGAGTGATCTATTTAATGCTTGAAATCAAAATCCTTTTGTGAAGCTTTTAAGTCTTACAAACAACAAAGAAAGCCTCCTTAGTTTCCTTTTCCTGTTTTTAATTAGAAATGAATCTTTCTTGAGAGCATTAAAGATAATGTTAGGAAGGAGAGAATGTTTTTTCTAGTCAAACTAGTTATTAATCAACACTAAATGGCAAAGAACTATGATTGCCTACTATGAAATATATTACTTGCCTAAGGAAAGAAATAGTACTTTCTCCTTTAAAGAATCAATTGATATTTATTTAAAGTGGAACTTGAATTCAGAAAAACAGAAAGGTGGCCATTCATAATTATTGCTAGGAATTAAAATATCTCATGTACTCCAAAATTCCAATTTTAAACTTATCAATGTAAATATTCCCTCCAATGATACAAGGTTGCTGCCCATTAAAATGAACCAATCCATGTAATCCCATGGACTTGCCAAATCTGAATCCACCCATCATGCTTGGAACCATCCTATGTCTTTACATTTTGTTTCTTCAAAGGAAGCACACTGGTTGTCCAGTTGTCTATTGATTTCCTCATATAATATACTCCCTTTTTCATATCATCCATTTCTCTAATGACATATATGAAACTGATTTTCTGACCTAATTCTTCATTCTTAATCAGTTGTAATTGTTTATTAATAATATACCTCTCTCCATTGTCTTTTGGGAGATCTTCAACCATAGCATTCTATGACCCAAAGTGATATATGACAATTAAAGAGATGGGCTTTGTTTCAAGGGGAACATATTGAATGGCCCCAAGCTTTGCTATGAATGTCATATTTCACCTAAATTTGAAACAATTTACTCTCTTAACCTTTCTGCAGTAATTGATGCTGTTATTGACCACCACCTCTCCTTTTTTAGTTTTCTCTATTCCTTTGATTTTTATTCATATGCCATACCTACATGTTCTCCCTCCTATCGTGCCAGTCATTCTCGTATGAACCCTTAATATTAGTGTCCCTTGGCAATCTCATTCATTTCCATGAATCGAACTATAAATACTTTGAAATTGTCTCTTAAATGTATTCTCCTGACCTCTAGCACATCATCTTGTCTGGTACAGAGGAAAGGATAGTAAATTTTGAGTAAGGGGACTTTAATTCAAGTCTTAGCTCTGCCACTTACTGCTTATCTTACGTTGGGAAGTTCACTTTAATTTTCTGAGACTCAACTTCACTATAAAGTAAAGCATTCAAGTAGATGAAATTCTAAGGTCTCTTCAAGTTCTAAATTCTATGATTCTATAATTATTTACAAGTATCTACAGGATATCTATTGAATTCCTACCTATCTTTCTTTTAAAGATCAATTTAAGGGTTCTGGGTTAAGATGGCAGCAGAGTAAGAAGCAGCTCTTAACCTCTCCTGACCAAAACACACAAAACTCCTCAAGGGGACATAAAAACAAGTCCAGACGAATGGAGGAACCCCTCAACAGGGCACAATGTGGAAGGTACGTGGAATCGAGGCATTTCCATGCTATAAAGGGGTGAAACAGCCCTCACTAAATTGCGGGCTGAGCAACCACCCCACCCCCACCCCCTCCACACACAACACCTATAATACCAAAGCCAGCTAAAAAGAAATAGAGCAAGTTTGGGGCACCCATCAAGTCATTGGCAGCTCCGGGGCCTGTTCCTGAGAGCAGCAAGATTTAGGACCCCAATAAGCCAAAGAACAAACGTGAAATCTGAGCGCGGGAGCAGAGAGTGGACGCAGGGCGCAGAGCTCAGGCTGAGAGCACAGGCACAGGCGGAGGCGTGGGTGGAGGCAGACACAGCCAGGAACTAAAGCTTTGAAAACCTGAGTGGGGAACCAGTGCAGACGGGTATACAACTGTGGAAGCAGCGCCCTGAGACTTGTAAAGGAACCTCCTGCAGAGGATCAAGCAAGGGGGTCCACCAGGGGGCTTGACCTTGGAAAAAACCAGAACTCAGACCTCAGGAGCCAATAGACCGCGGACAGACAGTGAGCACGAGGATAAACCTGAGAAGCTGCTGGGCTAATGATGGCTACCCAGTCTCAGGAAGCTCAGAAGAGAAAGAATAACAAGAAAAAGAAGCCTTTTACACTCGACAACTTTTACACAGAGAAAATCCAGACAACCGAGCAAACAGAGGAGGAGAACAAACAAGCATTCGGACCCTCCTCAAATAAGGAAAACTCCTCACAAGCTATGGAAGAGTTCAAAACTGAGATTTTGAGGAAAATGGAAGAGATCTGGCAAGAAAATAACTGTTTAAAAGGTAGAATCTTGCAAATGGAAAGTGAGGCTCAGAAACCAAATGAACTGATAAGCAAATTGAACACCAGAAATGACCAGATTGAAAAGGAATACCAGAAGATTATGGCCAATAAACCAAAAGATCATAGCCGAAAACCGAAAGATTATAGCTGAAAACCAATCCCTAAAGGCTAGAATTGAGCAAT
Organism: Gracilinanus agilis; assembly: GCF_016433145.1. NCBI lineage: Eukaryota > Metazoa > Chordata > Mammalia > Didelphimorphia > Didelphidae > Gracilinanus > Gracilinanus agilis. The sequence continues at coordinate 4,016 of NW_025386308.1, forward strand.
TAGAAGCTAATGATCTCTCAAGACAACAAGAACAAATTAAACAAAGTCAAAAAACTGAAAAAATAGAAGGAAACATGAAATATCTCAATGAGAGAGTGACAGACCAAGAAAACCCGTCTAGAAGAGACAATTTGAGAATAATTGGTCTTCCAGAAAAACCAGAAATTAATAGAAACCTGGACTCCATACTAACAGAAATAATTCAGCAAAATTGCCCTGAAGTCCTACAACAAGAGGGCAATATAGATATTGAAAGGATTCATAGAACACCTGCTACATTCGACCCAGATAAGAAAACACCCAGAAATATAATTGCCAAACTGAAGAGTTTACAAAGAAAAGAAAAAAACTTACAAGAAGCCAGAAAGAAACAATTCAAATATCAAGGAGCACCAATCAGGATCACACAGGATCTGGCAGCCTCCACGCTAAAAGTTCGCAAGGCTTGGAATACGATATTCAGAAAGGCAAGAGAGCTGGGCCTGTAACCATGGATCAACTACCCATAAAATTTGACTATATATTTCCAGGGGAAAGTATGGGCATTCAACAAAATTGAAGATTTCCAAGTATTTGCACAGAAAAGACCAGGGCTAAATGGAAAGTTTGATATCCAACCACAAAAATCGAGGGAAACATGAAAAGGTAAATAAGTTACAGAGGGGAAAGAAAGAAAATTTATAAATTTTAAATTTGCCTTTTTAAGGGCCTCAGTGAGATTTAATTATCTGTATTCCTATGTAGATAAATGTTATGTATAATTCTCTGTAGTGAACTCTATTCACTATTATAGTATTCACTATTATAGTAATCAGAAGAATAATTCACAGGGTGAGGGTGGAACACTAAATAATCTAAGATGATATGGGGGATGGGAAAGAGGGGGTGAATAGCAGGGGACACCAAGAGAAACTTGAGTGAATAAGAAAAATAGGATATTCTATTACACAGAAAGAGGGCATGGGAGGGAGAGGGGACAAATACTATTATAAAAAGGAGAGGAAGAGAGCATTAAGAGGTAATAATCAAACCTTACTCTCAGAGTAATCAACCCGGAGAGGGAAGAGTAGCTATACTATCCATTGGGACATAAAACTCTTATCTAACCCTTCTGAGAAAGTTAAAAGGGATAAACCAAGGGGAGCAAGGGAGTGGGGAGGTCAAAAAAAGGGAGGGGAGAAGGGGGAGGGAATTCATAAGGCCTTTAAAAACAAAAAGAGGGGGAAAAATAAGGGAGGGGGTAGAAAGGGAAGTTAATCAAGGGAGGGGATAAGGGATAGCGGCTCAATAGCAAACCACTGGTTTAAAAGGAAAAAGTATAAGGAAAAAGGGGGTAGGAATAGGGGAGGATTTGAAAATGTCAGCAAATGCACAACTGATGATTATAACTCTGAATGTGAATGGGATGAACTCGCTCATAAAACAGAAGCAAATAGCAGAGTGGATTAGAAACCAAAATCCCACCATATGTTGTCTACAAGAAACACATATGAGGCAGGTGGACATACACAAGTTTAAGGTTGAGGGCTTGAGCAAAATCTTTTGGGCGTCAAATGAGAAAAAGAAGGCAGGAGTGGCTATTATGATTTCTGACAAAGCCAAAGTAAAAATAGATATGATTTAAAAAGACAGGGAAGATCATTATATGCTTATTAAAGGCAGTATAAACAATGAGGAAATAACACTGCTCAATATGTATGCACCAAGTGGTATAGCACCCAAATTCATAAAGGAGAAACTGGCAGAGCTCAAGAAGGAAATAGATAGTAAAATTATACTAGTGGGAGATCTAAATATTCCTCTGTCAGATCTAGATAAATCAAACCAAAAAATAAATAAGAAAGAGGTAAGAGAGGTGAATGAAGTCCTAGAAAAATTAGATCTAATTGATATGTGGAGAAAAAAAATAGGGACAAAAAGGAATACACCTTCTTTTCATCTGCATATGGCACATTCACAAAGATTGACCATGTTATAGGGCATAGAATCATTGCAAACAAATGCAAAAGAGCAGAAATAATAAATGTAACCTTCTCAGATCATAATGCAATTAAAATAATAATTAGTAAGGGCACTTGGACAGGAAAATCAAAAACTAATTGGAAATTAAATAATATGATTCTCCAAAACCAATTTGTCAAAGAAGGAATCATAGAAACAATCAACAATTTCATTGAAGAAACTGACAATGATGAGATATCATACCAAACTCTGTGGGATGCGGCCAAGGCAGTACTCAGGGGGAAATTTATATCCT
>NW_025386309.1:0-3101 GCF_016433145.1 Gracilinanus agilis
ATGAACTCGCTCATAAAACGGAAGCAAATAGCAGAGTGGATTAGAAACCAAAATCCCACCATATGTTGTCTACAAGAAACACATATGAGGCGGGTGGACATACACAAGTTTAAGGTTCAGGGTTTGAGCAAAATCTTTTGGGCGTCAAATGAGAAAAAGAAGGCAGGAGTGGCTGTTATGATTTCTGACAAAGCCAAAGTAAAAATAGATATGATTAAAAAAGACAGGGAAGGTCGTTACATCCTGATTAAAGGCAGTATAAACAATGAGGAAATAACACTGCTCAATATGTATGCACCAAGTGGCATACCACCCAAATTCATAAAGGAGAAACTGGCAGAGCTCAAGAAGGAAATAGATAGTAAAACCATACTAGAGGGCGATCTAAATATTCCTGGCAGATCTAGATAAATCAAACCGAAAAATAAGTAAGAAAGAGGTAAGAGAGGTGAATGAAGTCCTAGAAAAATTAGATGTAATTGATATGTGGAGAAAAATAAATAGGGACAAAAAGGAATACACCTTCTTCTCAGCTGCACATGGCACATTCACAAAGATTGACCATGTTATAGGGCATAGAATCATTGCAAACAAATGCAAAAGAGCAGAAATAATAAATGTAACCTACTCAGATCACAACGCAATAAAAATAATAATTAGTAAGGGCACTTGGACAGGAAAATCAAAAACTAATTGGAAATTAAATAATGATTCTTCAAAACCAATTTGTCAAAGAAGGAATCATAGAAACAATCAACAATTTCAGTGAAGAAAATGACAATGATGAGACATCCTACCAAAATCTGTGGGATGCGGCCAAGGCAGTACTCAGGGGGAAATTTATATCCTTGAGTGCATATATTAACAAATTAAGGAGGGCAGAGATCAATGAATTGAGCATGCAACTCAAAAAATTAGAAAGTGAGGAGGTTCAGGGTTAAGATGGCGGCAGAGTAAGAAGCAGCTCTTAACCTCTCCTGACTGAAACACACAAAACTCCTCAAGGGGACATAAAAACAAGTCCAGACGAACGGAAGTACCCCACAACAGAGCACAGCGTGGAAGGTACGTGGAATCGAGACATTTCCAGGCTATAAAGGGCTCTCAATAAATCGCGGGCTGAGCAACCGCCCCACCCCCAGCCCCTCCCCACACAAGATCTAGAGCTCTGAAGCCAGCTAAAAAGAAATAGAGCAAGTTTGGGGCACCCATCGAGTCATTGGCAGCTTCGGGGCCTGTTCCTGAGAGCAGCAAGATTTAAGACCCCAGTAAGCCAAAGAACGCAAGCGAAATCTGAGCGCCGGAGCAGAGTGGACGCTGGGCACAGAGTGCAGGCTGAGCAGAGTACAGGCACGGGCGGAGGCGTGGGTGGAGGCAGACACAGCCAGGAACTAAAGCTCTGAAAACCTGAGTGGGGAACCATTGCAGAAGGGTATACGACTGTGGAAGCAGCGCCCTGAGACTTGTAAAGAAACCTCCGGCAGAGGATCAAGTAAGGGGGTCCACCAAGGGGCTTGACCTTGGAAAAAAACAGAACTCAGACCTCAGGAGCCAATAGACCGCAGACAGACACTGAGCGCGAGGATAAACCTGAGAAGCCGCTGGGCTAATGATGGCTACCCAGACTCAGGAAACTCAGAAGAGAAAGAATAACAACAAGAAAAAGAAGCCTTTAACACTCGACAGCTTTTACACAGAGAAAATCCAGACAACCAAGCAAACAGAGGAGGAGAACAAACAAGCATCCAGACCGTCCTCAAATAAGGAAAACTCCTCACAAGCTATGGAAGAGTTCAAAACTGAGATTTTGAGGAAAATGGAAGAGATCTGGCAAGAAAATAACTCTTTAAAAGGTAAAATCTTGCAAGTGAACACCAGAAATGACCAGATTGAAAAGGAATACCAGAAGATTATGGCCGAAAACCAGAAGATTATGGCTGAAAACCAGAAGATCATGGCCGAAAACCAGAAGATCATGGCCGAAAACCAGAATATTATGGCTGAAAACCGAAAGATTATAGCCGAAAATCAATCCCTAAAGGCTAGAATTGAGCAATTGGAAGGTAATGATCTCTCAAGACAACAAGAACAAATAAAACGAAGTCAAAAGACTGAAAAAATAGAAGGAAACATGAAATATCTCAATGAGAGAGTGACAGACCAAGAAAACTGGTCTAGAAGAGACAATTTGAGAATAATCAGTCTTCTAGAAAAACCAGAAATTAATAGAAATCAGGACTCCATACTAAAAAAAATTATTCAGCAAAATTGCCCTGAAGTCCTACAACAAGAGGGCAATATAGACATCGAAAGGATTCATAGAACACCCACTACATTCGATCCAGAGAAGAAATCAGTTAGAAATATCATTGCCAAATTCAAAAGCTTTCAAGTAAAAGAAAAAATCTTACAAGAAGCTAGAAAGAGACAATTCAGATATCAAGGAGCACCAATCAGGATCACACAGGATCTGGCAGACTCCACGCTAAAAGACCGTAAGGCTTGGAATACAATATTCAGAAAGGCAAGAGAGCTGGGCCTGCAACCACGGATCAACTACCCATTAAAATTGACTATATATTTCCAAGGGAAAGTATGGGCATTCAACAAAATTGAAGAATTCCAGGTATTTGCACAGAAAAGACCAGGGCTAAATGGAAAGTTTGATATCCAACCACAAAAATCGAGAGAAAACTGAAAAGGTAAATAAGATACAGAGGGGAAAGAAAGAAAACTTATAATTTTTAAATTTGCCTTTTTAAGGGCCTCAGTGAGATCTAATTATCTGTATTCCTATGTAAAGAAATATTATGTATAATTCTCTGTAGTGAACTCTATTCACTATTATAATATTCACTATTATAGTAATCAGAAGAATAATTTACAGGGTGAGGGTGGAACACTAAATAATCTAAGATGGCATAGGGGTTGAGAAAGAAGGGGTGAATAGCAGGGGATACCAAGAGAAACTTGAGTGAATAAGAAAATAGAATATTATATTACACACAAAGAGGGCATGGGAGGGAGAGGGGACAAATACTATTATAAGAAGGAGAAGAAGAGAGCATTAAGAGGTAATAATCAAACCTTACTCTCAGTGT
>NW_025386310.1:0-2284 GCF_016433145.1 Gracilinanus agilis
TTCTCTCTCTCTCTCTCTCTCTCTCTCTCTCTCTCTCTCTCTCTCTCTCTCTCTCTCTCTCTCTCTTAGAAAATGAAATATTCAAAGCAAAGAAGATAAACAATCACCTCCCTCCAGCCCCACTTTCTGAATTGTGACTTTTTTGTTGCCCTTTTCTGAGTTTCTACTCTTTTTACTCTTTATGGTTTCCTGTGGCTTCCCATTCTCCATTCTATCAGGAGCTAGGTTTCTCTTCCAGCCTCTCTCCTAGATCCCGGATGAACCAGTATGACCAATTTGAAAGGTTACCTCTAAGCCTGGCCTCTCATACTTCTTTTTATCATAGTGTTTCCTTTCACATTCATTCAGGGACCAATTTGCCCCTCATAAAGAGATCACTTGATGTGTTTACATCTTTTCCAGTTAGTTTTAACAGTTGAAGTCCCTTTTCTGTTATTATGTTCTGAGCTTTCAAGGACCACTCCTTTACATAAAGACTAGCTGTGCTACCTTAGAACAAATCTCTTTATTTTCTCTGGGTTTCATTTCTTTTTAGTTTTCTTCCTGATAGCTAGGATTCCTCTAAGCATCAACATTTCAGAACTAGATTTCATGTCATTGAAGTCATAGCCATCATAGAAAGTAAAGAGTTGATATAATTTTGTAACTCGTTTAGGGAGAAAACAAAGCAAGAAACTTATGACTGAGAAGATATTTGAGAAACTAAAATATCTAGATCAGCTACTTATTCTAAACTTAGCAGGTAGTTTGTCCTCTTCTGATTATCTGAGGCATTATATACAATCCAAACTTTTGGCACATCTAACTTCGGGCATTCTTGGAGCTTTCAGGTGCTCCTTGCATCAAAAGAGTAATACTGATATTCTTTATGCCATTTCCTTCTTTGACAAGAATTTCTTTTTTTCATTTTATTTCCTTTTTTTAGAATATTTTTCTGTGTTTACATGATTCAATTTCTTTCCCTCCCCTCTCCCAGAACCAACAAGCAATTCCACTGGGTTGTAAAAATGTTGTCACTTGATACCTATTTCCATATTATTCATTTTTGCTATAGAACAATTTTTAAAAGCCTAATCCCCAAATCACATACTTATATATACATCTGATAAGTAATGTTTGACAATGATTTCTAATGACATTGTAATTGTCCTTTCCTATATTCAAATATTATCTAACAACAACCTTGTGAGGTAGGTGCTATTACAATCTCCATTTTACATTTGAGGAAGTTGAGGCAAACAGAAGTTAAGTGATTTGCCTAGGGTTACCTAGTAAGTATCTGAAGATGGATTTTGAATTTATGTCTTTCTAAGTACAAGTAGAATCCTCTATCCATTGGGCCACAAAACTGCTTTTTATACTATGGAAATTGAGTGATTAATTCATAGAACCAATATGCTGTACTCCAGTGGATCTATGATCTTAGATTTCTCCTTGTAAGTATGAAGAGTACAACCCATCAATACTGTATGCTTTTAGTTGTTTTCTTCCCCATACATTGATTTACTACCCCACAGACACAACCCTACTGGGTTAAATGTTGAGAGGTAGGTAGGCAATTGTCTCCTAAGATGGGAGAGCATGGAGTCACCTCAGGGGTCCATGTCCTGACCCTTAAAGAGTTACATTCGTCCAATTAGAGAGCAACAACGGAGGTAAAATCCTACCCTAGCAGTAATAGCCAGTTGTGGCACTTGTCTCCAACACTTTTGTGCCCTTATCCCCCAATACTTCCCCCTCCCTACTTCACACTGCTATTTAAGTTCCAAACCTTCAGGGAAGTTAACACCTAAACTAACCACATTCCTCAGCAGCTGTGCACATGCTACTGGGAAAAATCTGTCCCCACCCCTATCAACTCTAAGATCAAATATTAGTTCACTCTTATCTCATCCTTTCTAATTTCTATTTTTATGTAAGTTTTATACTGCATATAATCATCAGAACACTAGTGCACATGCATCATTTGTAAAAAAGTAAATATACATCCATTAGGGGGTGGGCTTTAAAAAAAAGTTTTGCTATAGGGTACATGATCCAAAAAACATGGAAAGTTCTGGTGTATTGCAGAGAATGCCTGCCTGACTTTGTTGCACAAAAAGCTGGTTTGAAATTCCACCCACAATACTTACTAGTTCTGTGATTCCTGTTTTCTCATCTGTAAACTGGACAATAACAATAGCTCAAAATAACAGGGTTATTTTATGAGGAAAAATTAGATACTGGGAATATGGGAAAACATCCTACAGATATAACTAATAATATTACCTATGATGTTTATATA
>NW_025386311.1:0-5162 GCF_016433145.1 Gracilinanus agilis
CTCTCTCTCTCTCTCTCTCTCTCTCTCTCTCTCTCTCTCTCTCTCGTCATTCTTTAAGCTTTCTGTGAGCCCCCACATCATTCCTGTGAGCCAAGTAGTGGAAGTATTATTGTTCCCATTTTACAGATGAAGTAGGATCAAAAAGGTCAAGGGAACTGTTCACATAGCTAGTAAATTTCATGGAGTGGGGTGCCTTTGCATTCAGGTAATTTTTTTTCTGACACTTTAATTTGTTTTAACTTCATACAAAGATATTGGAAATGGAGGTAAGTTTGAACTTAAACAAATTAAAAGAATCAGTTTCAAATCAAATCCCCATTTTTCTTCAGTTCCCTCCCCACATCCACAGCCAGCACTACGCAGAGGCATTGATGTGTTGGCCACAATATGGATGACAAGGATGTCAGATAACTGCCTTGGAGACCCGGGATTACTGATTACCTTCATCAAGTTGTGGTTATTCGGCCCCCCCCCCCCTTTTTACTCCAGAAGTGAAAAACAAAATATTCCATTCAACCTCCAGTTCCCCACTGAACTTTTATTTAACTCATCCTCCAAGAGAACTATATTTAAAAATCGCTGGCCTTACAAAATTCCTTTCATTAACTGGGTTTCTCTGTCTCGGTCGGGTCTCTCTTAAAAAAACTTGTTTATAGCTCAAACGCAAAGCTCCTTCTTCTCCACCGCTTCCTCCCCCACCCAAACCCCCAACCAGCTAATGGAAATGAGTACTAATGCAGCATTTGAGAATAGGATGGATCAGAGAAGGAGGTAAGGTGGGGGGGAGGGGTAAGGAAGGAGGGGACGGAACCAATAAAAGCAAACCCACAGTTTTCCAAGACATTCCTGGAAGGGAAGAAAAGACTGAAGGGGGTGGTTGACTAGTAGAGAGGAAACCTCTATATAAGCTCACACAGTAGTCTGTCTGGTTGTTCCCCGGTTCCTGTTTTGGTGGAATCCCCAGAGCCAAGATCTCCATGAACTTGCAAAGGGCCGAGTGTCCACTCTCCCAGCGGCCGCAGCACAACCCCCGGGGCTCAGACGGGGAAGATGAACCTCTGGACCTCCTGCCGGAGGAGGAAGAGGAAGAGGAGGAGGAGGAGGAAGAGCGGTACCTTCGGCGGCCCCAGTCCGGCCAGCGCGGGTCTCTAGCGATCAGTAATAGCAGCCGCAGCAGCAGCAGCAACGCCCCGTCGGGGACCGGGGACTGCGCGAGCAACGGGCGTAGTAGCATCCCGTCCCGGGACGTCCCGGCCGAGCTCGGAGAAGGGGGTGCGCCTTTGGCACCGGCGAAGCCGCCCTACTCGTACATCGCACTCATCACCATGGCCATCCTGCAGAGTCCACACAAGCGGCTCACGCTGAGCGGTATCTGCGCTTTCATCAGCGGCCGCTTTCCCTACTACCGCCGCAAGTTCCCTGCTTGGCAGAACAGCATCCGCCACAACCTGTCGCTCAACGATTGCTTCGTCAAGATCCCCCGGGAGCCAGGGCACCCCGGCAAGGGCAACTACTGGAGCCTGGACCCGGCCTCCCAGGACATGTTCGACAACGGCAGCTTCCTGCGCCGGAGAAAACGCTTCAAGCGCCCGGGCCCTGGCTCTCCTCTGTGCGCGCCCCTGCACCCTCCAGGGCCCGCGGGACTACTGCTGTGCCCCGCTGCCGCCCCGCCCGTCCCTGTTCGGCTCCGTCCCGGCCCACTGCTGCAGCCACACCCGCTGCGCTACGTCGTGTTGCCGGCCCCTGCCCGTCCTGCGATGCCACCGAGAAAAGGGAGTGCCACGCAGCCTCTGCCCTGTGCTCCGGGCCGGGAAGTTCAGGTACCAGCGCCCCGTCGCGGGGTCAAGGGAGCCTCGTTCAGTATCGACAGCATCATGCAGGAAGCCCGGGGAGGAGGCGCGGTGGGGACCCCAACGGCCCCATGGAGTCACTGCCACCTGTGGCACGCTCCGCCCGTAGCCGCCTCCCCGTGGCTGCAAGTGTCCGCGGCCGCTCGGACGCTATTGCAACAGCAGCCAGATGCTGCGATCGGCAGCTTCCCCGACAAGGGAGCACTCCTCGGCCGGCCCTTGGCCGCAGCGCCTCTGGGGTGCCCACCTAGGGCAGTCGGCACTGGGCTGCTTTCGCTGGCTGCTCCCACGGGCCGGGAGGCGAGTGAGCCCACATTCTGAGTCACCTGCTGGTGGTGCCCCACCTTCCCCACGATTGCTCGGAAAGCTGGCAAGCACGCTTAAGAGTCATCTAATCCAAATGCCTCCTATTTTACAGATTCGGAAACTAAGGCCCAAGTCCCTGACAACTTCAAGATTCCTACTCTACTATCAATGATGCACTTTCCTATTCGCTAGTGTTCTTGTTGAGCGTTTTAGCTTTGCAGCGAAGCACCTCGTCATTTATTTCACTCCGTAAAATGTTTACAGACGAAATGACCTGATCCTTTTCTGGGGCAGTCTGGGTGTAAACAGACAAATGCACTGAATGTGACTTGACGGGGTAGGCTTTTCTGGTTCGGGTTTGGTTCCAGTGACCAAATATGGGGTGTCCCTTTTGCATTTTTCTAAGCTGTTTCAGAAAGCGTTGTGTTCTGGAACTGAAAGGAAAAAAAAAAAAAAAACTTCCAAAAACAAGACTTCCGATGCACAGGGATTTCCTCTTCCAAGCCCTCTTTGAACCATGAGGCTATTTTTTGAAGTGTATATACTAATCTTTGCTTCCTTCAGTCACCCCTCTGTAATATAACGAATTTTAAAATTTCGGAGTATTTATTTCTTGTGAAAGTGTTTAAGGGATCATACATATACTGGGAGATAATAAACGTAAACTAATCTAATAAAGTAGTATTCTCCATTCTTCTATATTTCATTGTTTCTTGTCCTTATAATAAAACCTCATCTTTTCTCTTACAATATTCTATTCCAGGTTCTTAAAAAAGAGCAGCAAAATATATATATATATATATATATTCACTACCATATAGGTTAGATAATTCAGGTTACACTTTGAAAAGTACCTATTGGAATATTGCTATTTAAAATACTATCCATTTAAAACTCCATATGAGGTTTGAGTATTTATGAGAACAAATTTTTTAAGGAAATTTGAAAATATTTCTTCCTAAGGACCCTGGTCTTTTTTTTTTCAAGCTACACTCTGAGCTTACTTTGGATTTTGGAAGCCAGTATTTATTGAGAGAACATGTTCCAATTTTATTATTTTTTTAATTCTTAAAGTATCTGGAGTGGGTTAATTAATCAGTTTTAAAGATCAGCTCCCTTCTGCTGACAACTTTCTAAGAAAAGTCTAGGGAGAGCCACCTATACCATTTAACTTTGTTCTTGCCCTGGAGACATTTCAAATAAAACAAAACAAAACAAAACAAAAAACTCTGGGCCAGTTAGTCTTACCTTTCCCAAACCCAAATTCCCTTCCTTTAAAAAGAAGTTTATCAAAAATGAAGATATAAACTTAATATAGCTACCGTAATTAATTTCTTACTCACCTTTCCACAATTAAAATAGGTAACTGGCATTTCTCTCTAGTATTTATTTAATCTGGAGACATTTGGAAACCTATTCTCATCTGAAGATACCCTGGCTCTAATTTTAAATTTCATCCCAATCAACAGCTCTTTTGTTTTCCCCTAAAAATTTCTGGAGCTTCATTAGTGCAAAATTCCTGCATTTTCTCTATTACCTTTATCGCCTCAGGTTTCAAATCTCTGAATTTCCCTTGTAAAAAAGAAACAAATCTTTGGTTCCCTTTTTAGTGACTGGAAAGCTGGAGGGAATTCGTAAATTTTCCCATTTCATATCGGTGGCCTGGTAAAAGGACTTCATTTAAAAGAATGGATTATCAGTTTAGAGGACTAAAAAAGGGTAAAAGTTTTTTAGAATAGTTCTGTCCCTTACTCCAAGTAGCTATTGGCAAAACAGCAACCTACTTCCTCTGCACAAAGTCATTTTAATGTGATAAAATTGTTCTATATCATCTCTACCCTAAGAATTTTGCCCTCCAATCGAAGAAAAAAAAAATACCACCTTACAAGAAAAAACTAGCCTTTCTTAGCATCTCAAAATTGATCGGACAATTATTAATAGATGGTACTGTCCTGAAAAGGTCGTTCCAACACCAGAGGAATCAAGTTACTTCTCTTTAGCAAATGAATTTCAATATTATATTTCACCTTTCCTAGCTGGATCATCTCTTCCCAATTCTTCTTGTCCTTCCCTCAGTTTGCAGACCAGTTTTGATCATTTTCTGCAGTCTAAATCATTAGGATTTACATAGATGGGAAACAGCTAATTCTACTTTTTGCATACATACCTTTCCCTTTGCCCATTACCCTTTTAAATACTATTCTTCTTTTGACCATGAAAAATTTACTCTATTCAATTCAAACTTCATCTCCTCACCTTTTTTTTCTTAAAAGTTGAATTGTGGAAGCAGCTAGGTGGCTTAGTGGATTGAGAGCCAGGTCTGGAGATGGGAGGTCCTAGTTCAAATCTGACCTCTGAAATGTCTTAGCTGTGTGACCCTGGGCAAGTCACTTAACCCCAATTGCCTAACTCTTACCACTTTTCTACAACCAGTGCTTAATATTGATTCTAAAATGAAAGGTAAGGATTTAAAAAAAAAAATAGATTGTATTGCTCCCTTAGGATTTGCAAAAGTTATTTTACCTAGAGGATTCCTAAATCCTGGGGCTTTTGAAATGTTTTGGACTTCATAAGGGAACCTAACACTTCTCTTCAAGATACTCTTATCCTCCAGATAAATGAAAGATTTAGGAATGAAGATCTCTGCTCCCCACAAACTCAGTCTTCTTACTGCATTCCACTCCCAGCTCTTTCTTTGCCTATTTTCCTATATCCAACAATGTCAGTTGAAATGCAAAGGCTTTTAACCCCATTCACATAGAAATTCCAAGCTTCAAATGATCCCAGTTAAGGAATTGATTCTCTATCCATTTCCAAACTACTGACACCTTTGGCTTACTTTCTGTAGATTGTCGTCTAGAGAATGTTGTTGGGAAAGGAAGGTGTGACACATTCTCAGGAAACGTTCTTTAGCTAGTGTGGTTTTTGAAACTCTTCTTTACCCTAAATTGCCTTTTTGTTCTTCCTCCCTCCCTCCCTCCCCCCTCTTCCTTCCTTCCTTCCTTC
>NW_025386312.1:0-2820 GCF_016433145.1 Gracilinanus agilis
CTCTCTCTCTCTCTCTCTCTCTCTCTTCCTCCCTCCCTCCCTCTCTCATAGCAGCATGAAATTTACTCATAGAAAATGTTCAGGAAATCTGTAGAATCAATCCCCAGCTGAAGGAAGTTAGGGTAAAGAAATTTGGATCATAGCAGTGCAGGCAGGAAATCTATGACAGGAAACCTAAATAAAACTATGGGGAAGAGTAGTAAAATCTGCAAGTCAAAAAAGCAAAAGGAAAAATGTTGTATAGGAGAATAACTCCCAAACAGATAAAATGATAGGCAAATTCATAAAGAATAAATGAAATGAAATTGAATGAAATGAAAATGAAATGAAAAAATTCAATAAGCATACAAAATAGGAATTAACATAATGAATATTATGTTTTAATTAAAAGGCAAATCAAATTAGATTAAAATAATTAATCATAACCAAATATTATACCTTGCTCAGCCATTACATAACTGAAAAAAAGTTGTTATGACTATTTTTATACAAATTGGTTCTTTATACTTTTCTTTGATCTCTTTGGAATATAGATTGAATAATCTTTTTATCCACGTTTCCTCCAAAATATGATATTTCCCTTTTCTGTCATGTTAGCTAATCTGACAGGTGTGAGGTAGTACCTCAGAGTTGTTTTGACTTGCATTTTTCTAATAAATAGCTATTTAGATCATATTTTCATGTTTTCCTTCTAACTTGGCTAAATTAAATTTTTGTGTGCAAAAACTTTTTAATGGCATGTAATCAAAATTATGTATTTTATTTCCCATAATTTTCTTTACTGCTCATTTAGTCATAATATCTTCACTTATTCATAGTTCTGATTTACACTTAATTTATCACTATTTATGTATAAATAATTTAGCCTTTTACCTTGTTTTATTATAAAATGTGAGATTTTGAACTATGCCAGCTTTCAAGCAAAATGCTGTTTTAGCTTTCAAAGCATTTTTTTGTCAAATGATGAGTTCTAACTCCAAAATCTTGGTTCTTTAGGCTTATCAATGTTGAAAAATAAATCCACCTCACCAAGATAAACAATTTAGGTGAATAAAGTAAAAAAAGTCAAAATTTCCAAATCAAGGTAGTAAGTTAGATTTTATTGGAAAAGGGCCAAATTTTCCAAGAAAACCAGACACTTTCATGTATTACATCATTAACCTGCCTCAAGAGACAACTCAAAATTGCAGAGTCTGGTTTCAATACTCTTACAGTAACTAACTGAATATTTCCATACAAGGTGCATGACTTTTATCACAAGATGATAGCTTCATTTAGACCTTCTTAGGAAACAGTTATCTAACAGCCAATAACAAAGCTGATTGATTAGTTCATTTAGGAAACTCCATATTTGTCCAAAGATTAAATCACAATGCAATACCCTTATTAAGAGAAATAATAATGATAATTACCTAAGACTCATCTGATCTGGGGGCAAGGATGTTACTTGTGGTATACTCCAAAAAGGGAAGGGTGTAGGCATTCATATCTGGATATGAAACTCAGAGGGTCAGCATCTTATGACTAAAAGAAGTACTTACTCTGTAACTAACAAGGGAGGGGCAGAAAGTCCCCTTGCAAGCAGTTAGATATTTTAGAAAACTATAGATTAGAGATCCTTATAAAAATCATGAATTCTTTTAATTGTAATTAATATTATGATGGGATTATACTAATCAGTTTATAATCACAATATTGATTATCTTAAACCTATCACTATCACTAAAATCCAATCAACTATAAGGGGATAGGGGCCTGTCTTCTCACATCAAACATTAGTCTGCTAAAATAATTTACCACTGTATTTTTTAACTAATCCATTCCTCTAATCTACCACTCCTTCTTAGTACCAGATGAGATTGCATTCATGATTACCACTAGACCACTTTCTTTCATATTTTTTCCCACTGATACCCTATTATCCTTGATTTCTTTGTTCTTTCAGATCAATTGTATTTATTCTAGCTTTTCAATGAGCTATTTTATATTTTCTTCTATTTTTAAAAATTCTTTCAATTATGATCTATTGTTCCTTAATGTTTCAAGAAGTCATTAGCTTCTATCTACACAATTTTAATTAAAAAAATATGTGAAGTATTTTAACAAACTCCTTATATGAAACAAATATGGTACTGATACCAAAGCAATTAAAGCAAAAATAGAGAAAGAAAATTATAGACCTAATTTTATTAATGAATGTAAATGTAAAAATCCTAATTAAAATAATAGCTTAAAGACTATAATAATACATCACAAAGAATATACAGTGTGCCAAACAGAATTTATTCTCAGAATGTAAAGATAGTTTAACATAAAGAAAACAATCAATATCAATGATTATGTTACTAACAAAAAATAATATATGTATAAAAAGCATTTGATAAAATAGAAAAACGATTCCTTTAAAAACATTGGAAATCATAGATACAAATGGATTTTTTTCCTAAAATGATACAAATCATCTACCTAAGATGATCAGTATGTATTATTTGTAATCAGAATTGGCAGGAAGTTTTCTCAGTAAGTTCACAAATGAAACAAGAAAGCCCATTGTCACCAATATTATTTAACATAATATTAAAAATGTTAGTAATAGCAATAAGAGAAGTAAAATAAGTTGAAGGAATAAGAATGGGAAAAGAAACCATAAAATTATCTTTTTTTCATACAACATGGTAGTATATGTAGAAAATCCTATGGATTCAACAAAAAAATTAGTAGAAACTATCAATAAATTTAATTAACAAAATACAAAAGAAAGCCACATAAATCATCAGTACATGTATATATAAGCATATATATACATATACATATATATAC
>NW_025386313.1:0-4078 GCF_016433145.1 Gracilinanus agilis
CTCTCTCTCTCTCTCACTCTCTTTCTCTCTCTCTCTCTCTCTCTCTCTCTCTCTCTCTCTCTCTCTCTCTCACTTTCTTTTTCTCTCTCTCTTTCTCCACTGCTTAAAAATACCTTTTGTCTTAACTTGTTGACTAGGTGTTGGTCTGAGTCATACATCTTATTGCTTTTAAGCCCACACACAGAGCATTCACTCTGATGAAGCTCTGATATCTGATCCAGTCTAGGACTGTCTGTCTGCATCATATCAATTGAACATGTTCTGCCTCCTGTCCTTAAAGCAGGATGTCAGCAGCTGTCACAAGCCTGGGTTTGCCTAATATCTCCCAAGATACACTGCACCCAACAGCAATAAAAGAAGAGGAAAAAAAAACTTCAAAAACATCATAGATTCAGACTAGCATCATTCCAGCCCCTTGTATCTGGAATGGTCACACAAAACAAACAGGATGCATCCTCTCAGAATTTTTAGCCAGCTCACTGAGTTCAGTTAATCTTCTTGTGTGGTGGAACTTTCTCTCTGTCCGAGGGAAATGTCTAGTCCATAAAACTGGTTAGTAAAACATGCTGTAATTGAGGATTTGGTCATTTCACCCTCATTCTGACAGAGCCCAGACTGACCTGAGGCATTATGTCATGAACAGATGTGAATTCTAACAGTGTATAATGATTAAAACTCAGTTATGAAAAGATGAACACTGAGTCATAGATGATTCTCATTGTTCTTTCAGGTACCAGGCACCTTGGCTCTTGTGGAAGTAATTTGTTTAAATCAATTATCTACTCAGCCAAAGGGACATATTTATTGTCAAGAGTAAAGGATAGCTTAAATTGAAATTCTTTGGAATAGCCTCTTAGAGGTGAGGGGCTCAGTAGATAGAACTTTGAGCCTGGAGTCAGGCTGACCTGAGGTCAAATCTGTATGCAAATACTTAATGTTTATATGATCTTGAGTAAGTCACAATCTGTTTGTCTCAATTTTCTCACCTATAAAATGGGGATAATAATAGCATCTACTTCATAGGATTGTTGTAAGAATTGAATGAGAAAACAATTGTAAAAGGCTCAATAGTTTGCCTTGGAATACACTAAGTACTCTATTAAATATTAATTATTATTATCATTATAATTAAAGGATAGATACTATATCTATCTTATCTTGTTCTGTATAATTCTTAGTTTATTGGAGAACTCAGTAAAATTGGCACTTTCAGAAATATTTTTGAATATTTCTCCTAAATTATATTTACCTATGAAACTAAATTCCTCTCTTTGGCATTCAAAGGTCCTCACTTATATGCTGCATAGATAGTATAACAAAAAGCAACAAAATAAAACCTTTGCATCTGGAATCAGAAAATGCCAATTTAATTTTGGGCAACTCATTTCACCTTTTGGTCAGAGCTTTGGTTTCTACTTCTGAAAAATGAGGTGTTGGATAAGGTAACTAATAAGGTCATTCTCATTCCTAGGTCTGTGACCTATGAGCTCTCGATACTATGACACCAATACTAGGAGAAATCTAAGGTATTTTTTTCAATTTTAAAATATTTTGATGCTGTGAAACCTTCATTCCCACTTGATACTTAATGATCATTACAAATCCATAGTTTTAGAGTTTTTTGCTCAGTGCTATCCAAATCTACTTTCACCTTTATTGACTTTAAGGCAGCAATTCTCAAATGTTGTTCTCAGAAACACTTTATAGTCTTATAAGTTATTGGGGACACAATTTTGTTTATGTTGGTCATATCTTTTAATTTACTTTGTTAGATATTGAAATGGATACATCTTACATTTTTATTAGTTCATTTAAAAATCTTTTAGATATTAATGACTTTTTTTTGAAAACATAGTCATATTTTGGAAACAAAAAATAGTGAGAAGAGTGACATTGTGTTACCTGTTTTTGCAAACATATCTCTTTAATTTCTGGCTTCATAAAACAGCGATATTCTCATAACTGTTTTGTTCAATTAATCAGTTGTGAGATATTTTTTTGGCTGAGTACATGAAGTAAATACAGGTTGCCCAAATATTTAAATGGAAAAAGAATATTTTAATAGGCAAATAATGTCATTATTATGAAAATTGATATGACTTTTAAAACCTGCTGTAAGCTTCTGAAAAATATAAGGGTTTACTAATCACGATTTGAGAATTGCTCTCATCCCATTTTTTTTTGTCTACTCCCACACATCCTTTGAAACCCTCTTTTGGGACTTCCAGTATGTAATGGCCTTTTCCACAATGTAGGGGCTACATGATATTTGTATCCAAATATTTGAAAAGCTACCCCATGTGAGAAAGATTAAACCAGTGCTACATGTCTTCAGATGGAAGAACTGGGATCAAAAGGGTATAAAATAAAAAAAGGAATATGTAAAGTTTTTGCAAGGAAACATTTCCTAACAATTAGGGCTATCCCAAAGTAGAATGGGTTATCTCAGAAGTAGCAAGTTCCCCTTCATTGTGATCTTCAAATAATAGCAGAATGGTCACTGGTTGGATATATTCTAAAAAGAATTTTTGTTCAGATATAATTAAGGCAAAAAAGTTTCTAAAGGTCCTTTCAATTCTGATATGCTATTATTCTTATATCTCACTTTGAATTTCTCTATGGATCTTATGAAAAGAGTCAGTGCAGAGCAATGGAGCTTGTAGTTAGAGGACTAACTAAAATACTGGCTTTGTTAATTATGAATAATGTGACCTTTGGTAAGACGCTTGATCTTTGTCTTCCTTAGGATACATTCCTGTAAAAAGTGGGGCTTACATGAATTGACTTCTAAGACCCTATGTATCTCCAGATCTATTTATTAGTATTAGTGTTACGTTTATTTGTGCTTTTGTCAATTAAACTAAAAGTAAATGAGGGCAAGACTCTGTACATCCCACCCTTGCCCCTCCTAGAGTCTACTTAGCCCCAAATCCTGTTGATGGTGGTACTTAGTCAATATTTTTAAATCAATTGAATTTAAACTAAATTTATTCATTTATTATAGAGAAAGACTGGGTATACAATCTTGAATTGCTTAGGGGAAGAGATAGGAAGTAGTGACTATTAGTTCATTTGCAAGCACTTTGCATAAATACAGATCTTAATTTCCTTCTTTAGAATTAATTGTGATATTTATCACTCTAAGGCAATATTAAGTTAATTAGGGCAGCTGTTAACCTGACAGACTACCTAGCATCATATAGGACACATAGGAAAGACCAGATAAATCTTATCAAAATACTTTTCTATTAATTAATATCCTTCAAGTTTATTTGAAATGTGGGTCTATTTTATTTTTTTCATTGGTTTCTTGAGCTCTAAAATTATGTACTAAGGTAGAATATTTGGCCAGTATTTGTTTCATATGTCAATACAATTTTTTAACATTCATTTTCTGATAATTTACAATCCATGTTCTCTCTCTTTCCTTCTCACCCCTCTGCCCATCCCCAGGAAGGCAAGTAATATGATATAGGTTGTATTTATATTATCATATAATACATATTTTCTTATTTTTCATGTTGTGAAAGAAATCACATATTGCTTACACTAGAGAAAATTTGTGGAGGAAATAAAGAATGGTATATTTCAATTTGAATTTGGACTTTTTCTGCTCCTTCAATGAATATGGGCTTTTTGTTGTTGTTGGTGGTGGTGGTCATAAATCTCTTGGATTTGTCCTGTATCCTTGCCTTGTTGTTAATAGTTATTTTGATCATTATATATTATTGTTGTTACTATGTACATGCTTCTCCTAGTTCCACTCACTTAACTTTGCATTACTTCATATAGGTCTTTCCACATTTTTCTGTAATAATTTTGTCTGCCATTTCCTTTGACATGAAAGTCCATTAACTGCATATAGGACATGTGCTGGAAGGAACTGGAGGCTTTCTGTGTGAACTGGAAAGACTTTAGAGAACTGATGCAGAGTGAAAGGAGCAGAACCAGGAGAACCTTATACACAGAGACTGATACACAGTGGTACAATCAACTGTAATGGACTTCTCTACTAGCAGCAATGCAATGACCCAGGACAATTCTGAGGGACTTATGAGAAAGAAAATTATCCACATCC
>NW_025386314.1:0-6737 GCF_016433145.1 Gracilinanus agilis
AGGAAAAGGAGGAAGGAAAAGGAGGAAGGAAGGAAAGAAGGAAAGAAAGGGAGGAAGGAAGAAAGAGAGAGAGAGAGAGAGAGAGAGAGAGAGAGAGAGAGAGAAAAGAAAAGAATGAAAAGCTGTCCCTTTTGATATCTGGGATTCGTGAAGCCAGAGGTTGAGTAGATGAAGGGGAAAAGGCACCTCAGTGGAAGATTTCTGACATCTTCAAGATGAATAGAAAGACTAAACTGAGAGTCATTTTCTAGTCCCAATTGCCATCAACTTGCCACCTCTCTAGGTCTGTTTCCTCTGTGAAACCTGAGTTAGCCAACGCATTCCCTAAGGTCCATTCCCCCTCTGCCATTCTAGGGGTCTCTAAGTTTCTCTCTACCAAACAGCAAAGAGAAAAGGATAAAGCGAATGAAATGTTCCCAACAAACAGCACTGATTTCAATTCGTGAAAAAAGGAGGAAACTGGAACAATTTTTTTTTTTTTTTGCTTTTCCCACTCCTACCCCTTCCTCCTCCTACACTTAGCCACCTCTGTTTATGCACCAGGTTAGGGTCAATTTTCTGGATCTTTGGAAAGGATGCAGAGTAAAGAGGCCCTTTCATAAACCCTGGTCCCCCAGGGTATCTCCATTGGCATCATGGAGCTGGACCCACAGGGCCATGAATTAGTGAGGCTGCTGAGAGAAGAGGGTTCAAGTAGGGAGAAAGGAACAACAGCTGGTTTACTATAAGAGCTGGGAAGGGGTGAGGAACAGGGAAAGAGGTCATGGCAGACAGTTGTGGGGGAAAGAGCGTGGAAAGGAAGAAAAGGCAGAAGGAGGGGTCAAGGCCGAATTCCCAGCATCCTACAGATAGAAGGCAGACAGGTCCTGTCAAAACTTGGGCCTTGCTGAATATTCATCGGAGAGATTTGCATGAATCATTTGCATTAAACCACGGGGTTTCTTCTCTACCAAGGGGGAAAAATCTCTGGCTCAAAGGAGGATAGAACCCAGGAATTTATGTACCCTTTGGGATAGGGAACAGAGACTGCTAATCATGAGAATAAAAGCTGAATCCTTTGCCCAGCCTTCTCCCCTCCCCTACTCTCTCTCTCTCTCTCAAATCCAAGGGCTTGGAAGCCCATATACCTCTGGAGAGGAAGGATGTGCAATGAGGAAAGCACTGAATTTGGAATCAAAAGACTAGGATTCATGCTACTTTCTGTGTGACTATTGGCACATTGCCTAATCTTTCTGGGGCTCAGCTCCTCATCTGTTAACTAGAGATAATAATATTTGCACTACCTACTTCTCATGTTGTTGTGAGGAGATCACTTTGTAAACTTTAATGAATAAAATCTGGATTTCTGAATTAATTGATAGAGGGAACTCCTACATAAGGAAACTCTCTCAGGACTTTGGCTATTTAAGGGTTCTAGCATCCCCCAGCTCTGAAAAGTTCAGTGCTTTGACCAAGGCAGCCCAGTGAAGCAGTGGATAGAGTGCTGGCTGTGGAGTCAGGAAGACTCATCTTTCTGAGTTCGAATTTAGTCTCAGAAACTTACTAGTTGTGTGTCTCTGGACAAGTCACTTAACCTTGCTTACTTCAGTTTCCTCATATATAAAATGAGCTGGAAAAGGAAAGACAAACCACTCTAGTATCTTGCCAAGAAAACCCCAAATGGGGTCACAAAGAATCAGACATGACTAAACAATAACAGCAACACAACTTGTATGTTAGGAGCTTTGAACCCACCCCTTCTTGTGTCTGAAACCAGTTCACTCTCACACTACCCTCATGCTACCTCGGCTTTAAGGCACTATTTAAATATGGGAAATTATTGACAGCATGAGAATATTATCAAGTCTTCATTGTCTTTTCCTATCTCTCTAACTTGTCTATCTGTGTGTATCTCTCTTCCCTTCTCTTGAGTAGCTTTTTTCCTAGTGGCATCTGGGCATCCCCATAGCCTTTGGGCAGGAAATACCAAATAGGAAACTGGAATTTCCTGACTATGATGGATGTTGACTTCAAATGGCCCCAGACTGACCTTGGCTTTATCTACTAATTCTTTGAAACCTGACAACTGTAAAAGCTAGAACCTTTGCTGGAGAGAGGCTCTATCAAAGTCTGCCTATCTCGGGATAACTAGGTGACTTAGTGGTTAGAGAGTCAGGTCTGGAGACAGGAGGTCCTGGGTTCAAATCTGAACTCAGATACTTCCTAACTGTGTGGCTCTGGGCAAGTCACTTAACCCCAACTGCCTAGTTTCTCTTCTGACTTGTAACCAACACTTCTTTCAATTTTAAGATAGAAAGAAAAGGTTTTAAGCAAAAAATAAAAAATAGATTTAGAAGACTGTCTTTCTTGGCTTGATGCTACCCTGTATCATAAGGAAAGGGGAAGCCTTGGACAAACACAGCTCTCTTTTTCATATGTTGATTTATATTGTGACCTGAGAAAGCTGAGTTCTGACCTCTAGATTTTCCCCATTGTTCATGTAAAGACATGTTAAATAATCTCATCTTCCATAAAACAAAGAATCAAAATTACTGGTTTCCAAACACTATGGGAAGGAACCCCAGAGAAATAGCTCAAATCACCCACAAGCATGAGCAGAAATGGAAACCCTAAATTGTGAAGATTATAATTCAAGATTATTAATAATAATATAAATAATATAATAATATTATAATGATTATAAATGATTATAAATTATGAGTGGTTTGGAGTCTGGAGCATTCAAGGAAGGCTATAAGAAAATTCTACAAAGAAATCCACAAGGAAGGGCTTTCACTAAATCAATCCACTAGAAGGTGTTAAAAAAAAGAATCAAGGATGAATAGGCAGTTCTCAGAAGAAAAAATTAAAACTAGCTATAGTTATATGAAAAAATGCTCCAAATTACTATTGATTAGAGAAATCCAAATTGAAACAATCCTGAGATATCACTTCACATCTATCAGATTGGCTAAAATGACCAAAAGAAATATGATAAATGTAGGAGGAGATGTGGGAAAATGGGGACACTAGATACACTATTGGTAGAATTGTGAATTGATATAACTATTCTGGAGAACAATATGGAACCAGGCCCAAAGGGCCATAAAATGACCCAGCAATACCACTACTGGGTCTGTAGCCCAAAGAGATCAGAGATAAAGGAAAAGGACCCACTTGTACCAAAATATTTTAGTAGTTCTTTTTGTATTGGCAAGGAATTATAAACTGAGGCATTGTCCATCACTTGGGGGATGACTGAACAAGTTGTGGTATATGGTTGTAAAGGAATATTATTGTGCCATAAGAAATGACGAACAGAATGAGTTCAGAAAAGCCTGGGAAGACTTACATGAACTGATACAGAGTGAAGTGAGCAGACTCAGGAGTATATAGTAACAGAAATATTATACCATAAATAACTATGAAGGACTAAACCTTTATTAGAAAAGCAAGTTTCCAAAATAACCATGAGGAACTCATGATAAAAAAAAATGCTATCCCATCAGCCAAAGAAGTTGTTGATATATGATTGCAGATCACAGTATGTTATCTTCCACTTTATTTCCCTCATGAGTTTTTTATTGTTTGCATGATATGTATCTTCTATCACAACATGAGCAATATGGAAATATATATTATGTGAAAGCACTAGTCATCTATATCAGACTATTTACTGCCTCAAGAAGGGGGAAGAAAAGAGGAGGGAGAAACTCTGAATCCCAAAATGTCAGAAAACAATTGTCAAAAATTGTTTCTACATGTAACTGAAAAAAAAAAATATATATATATATAACTAAAAAGAAGGAATCAAAATCCAGATGCTTTGAGAGGTCTTTTAGGAAATAGATTCCAGAGGATAAGCAGCCTAGGCAATAATAATAAAGATAAGAATTTACATTTATATAATACTTTACAGCAGTGGTTTAAAATTCAAATAGAAACATGCTACTAATCTGTACATAAAGACACTTGCAAACAACATATTGACTTAGAAAACCACATATTAAAATTATATTCAATTATCTTTTTATTTTTTTGTTAACTATTTTCCAATTACATTTTAATCAGAAGTATCTGACATATCAGCTTTAAAACTTCATGAGGAAATCGCCAGATAGTAAGGAATAGTCCAATAGAGTTCATAATTGGGCCAGAAGGATTTGCTCCCTTCCAGGCTCTTGGTGGCTTTACCTCCCTTTACTCTCCTGCCTTCTGACACTTTGGCCAGAATGTTTATGTCTGAAGAGTGGAAGGAAGCACAAGAACTCCCTGATTCCACTGGAAAAGGTGGAATACATGCAATGGAATCATAGATAAAAGGCTGAGAAGCCTGAGAAGCCTGAGAAGCCTGAGAAGCCATCAGGACTAACCCCTTCATTTGACAATTAAGGTAACTAAGACCTAAGAGGTTAAGTGATTGGCCCAGGATCATTCCCAGAGATTGTAAATACCAGGCCCACTATACTAGATGAACTCAGAGCCTTTTGCCTTCCAAGTGCATTCATACCAGCAAACATTTCCTTCTCATCTGTGAAGCAATAATTCGTTATTTGTAATTAAATCTTCCTCCAGTCAATGCTTTCTGCTTGCCAAATCCCTTCCCTCTGAAGTTGCCTTGCCTAGGATACTATGGTGTTCTAGCTTTTGGGTGAGCATATGGG
Organism: Gracilinanus agilis; assembly: GCF_016433145.1. Classification (NCBI taxonomy): domain Eukaryota; kingdom Metazoa; phylum Chordata; class Mammalia; order Didelphimorphia; family Didelphidae; genus Gracilinanus; species Gracilinanus agilis. The sequence goes on from NW_025386314.1 coordinate 4,644, forward strand.
TAATAGAGTTGGGACTTCTGGAGCAAACCATCCTTATTCCCAGAAGCAGAACAGGCTTTGAGCAAAATTGGAAAATAAACACATTTATGTTTATGCTCCCACTTCCTTCCAGGATCTTCCCCATCCAAAGGTCTGGGTCTCTCAGACTACCTGATCACAGAAGAAACTATTACAATAAACTAATTCACATGAAAGGGTTCATGATTTCATATTTCCCCTCTCAAGAGTATTTGTATTTTTTTTAATCCAGGAAAAAATTATAATCCTTCTGCCACAGGAATGCATCTCTAATGGCTGAATTTCAGCCACTACAGAGGAGCCTTCCACAAAGTGTTCACAGTGGGGGCCACCTACTCTGCCCACTCTGAGGATTTGGCCTTGCCCAGAGAGACAGTTCAGGGTATTCTCAAGAGACTAGAAACATCTTTTTTTTCTTGTGGGTCCAGAGTTTCCATTGCAAAAGTCAAGAGTGTGCTGCTCTTTACCAAAGCCATGCTTCTAAAAATTATAAATACCATTTTTGTCCATAGAATCTCACTTTTAACGAATAACTATGTTAATGCTCTGGAGAAACAGGCAAATTCCACTGTGACTCCTTTCAGTAAAGGAAAAAATCACAGCCTATGGAAAAATCTCTCCCATTACATTGCCCAAATCTGTGATATCTTTGATACAATACTGCAGATTTCGAGTGTATGCATTTTAAATGGTTATATTTAATCAACAGATGCTTCCCTCTTTTCCCTAAGAGAGGCCAAACAGCTGAGTTGAGAAAACAATATATCAAAGATAATCCCTTAGGGAGGAATCTTACTTTAGTTAGAGAAAGAGAAAAGTTTTCTCTCTCCAAACATTCTGGAGATCTTGAATAGTCAGGGGAAGATAGCTCAGCCTGAACAGGGAATGTAAGTTAAGGACTAAAAGGGACAAGACTTTTGGAATAGTCAAAAGTGGGGAGTTCAAACCCAACCAAAAAAGGAGAAACAGACTTTATCCTGTTCTCCAAAGGGATTGTTCTATACTTTTTCATCTCCCCTTCTCAATTCTGAGCAGATGACCCAGCCTCCTATTCTATTTTAAGAGAGAACATTCAGTGTGACCCTCCACTCCATTCTGTGTCCTGCTCACACTCATTTCCCTTCTAGTCCAAGACGAAGAGGTGAACCTTTATTCCCAAACTCAATTCTTTTATTTGTTCCTTTGACCTCATCCTCTCCTATCTCTTCTTTTCTTTTTTTTTAAACCCTTGTACTTTTGGTGTATTTTCTCATAGGTGGAAGATTGGTAAGGGTGGGCAATGGGGGTCAAGTGACTTGCCCAGGGTCACACAACTCCTATCTCTTCTATGAAGATTTGATCTTCCTTTTCTACTGAGAATCAGGGGAACTTGGCCTTCATCCCAGGAATCATCTATGCAAATGATTCTCAGATCTCTTTATTCATTCTTAACCTTTATTCTGACCTCCATTCTCCTATTACCAGTTGCCTATTAGATATCTCAACCTGGATGTCCCATAGACATCTTAAACCCAACTCATTACCTTTCCCTCACGAAAGCCTTGCCTCCTCTGATGTTCTTCATCAATGTAGAGGCATCACAAGCCCTCACATTCTAGGCATCGTGCTCAACTCCTCATAAACACTCCCTTCTCTCCTCTGACACTGCTAATACGGTGGGACAGATCCTCATCGCCGCAGGCAGTATCTTTCTGGTTGGTCTCCCTGACCCAAAGCCTCCCCTCACTCCAGACCATCCTTCCCTCTGCCAAAGAGCTTTTCCTAAAGCATAGGTCCCCTATACTATAAACTTCAATGGGTGCTTTCTGTCTCTAGGATCAAATATAAAATCCTCTGTTTGGCTATTAAAAACCTTTATATTCTGTTCTTTCCCTCACTTTCTAGTCTTTTTAAAAAACTCATCTTAGAATTAAGTATTAAGTTCATTAAGTATTGGTTCCAAGGCAGACGAGTAGTAAGGGCAAAGCAATTAAAGTTAAATGACTCACCCAGTGTCACACAGGAAGTATCTGAGGCCAGATTTGAACCCAGGACCTCCCATCTCTATGCCTGGCTCTCAATCTACTGAGCCACCTA
>NW_025386315.1:0-6417 GCF_016433145.1 Gracilinanus agilis
CTTTCTTTCTCTCTCTGTCTCTCCCTCCCTCCCTCCTTCCTTCCTTCCTTTCTGGATAAGGGAGGGAGAAGGTGGGAGGAACAGAAAAACAAACCTTCTCTCTTAGAACTGATATTAAATATTGGTTCCCGAGCACAGAAGAATAGCAAGGGCTAGGCAATTGGAGTTAAGTGACTTTGCCCAGGGTCACACAGCTAGGAAGTGTCTGAGGCCAAATTTGAACCCAGGAGCTCCCAATTCCAAGCCTCAATCTCTATCTCTGGGTCATCTAGCTTCTTCTATTGAATTGAATTTTTAAAAGACCAGGAGACTGACGGAAATCCCTGAGGGAGATATATAGAAAGGGTTAGAGAGGGGAGGACAAGTTGGTGAATTAGAAAATTTAACAACTAAGTACTTCTTCCCTCTCTTTTATTCAAAGAAATGGGAATTGGGATGGCAAGACTATTAGAGGAAGTTTCCCTGGAGTTGATTGATGAGAAGTTTGGGAGAGCAAAAGGCAACATGATGTAATGGATAGTTTGCTGGATCTGGGTTCAGGAAGACTCATGTTCTATTCTTGCTGCTGATATTAGTAGTTAATTGTGTGTGGTCACTTAAAACTCCATGCTTAGTGAGAGGAATGGTTACACTGAAATCTTACATCCTTGACGTTTTTAAGCATCAAAAAGACCAGGAGGTCATTGGGAAGTGCCATAAGGATCCCCCACCAAGCCTACCCCTCCTTTCGACCTCCAATGGGAAGAGGGACACGACCCCCACGATCCAGTGCAGAAGTGATGTTGAGTAACTGTAGTTCCCCAGGCACCCAGAGTCCACCCAGGGCAGTCAAAAAATGCTGGCCAATGGGTGAGGGCAACACCTCTTCCACATCATGGCTTTGCACCAGGAATTCAGCTTCATACGGAAGTGAGGGGCCTGAGGAAAGTTGGGAGAAGTACCTTGGACAGGATCCATAGAACCCCCCCAAACCTTCTCCCCTTCCTGACATTCCCAAGCCTGACTTCCCAAATTCCAATACTCCAATCCCCCCCTCTCTCCTTCCATCTTCCTCTTTTCAAACCCAATTCTTCCAAAGCTCTGCCTTTTCATCATAAAACCCCTCCATGGCCCTCCAAATTCCCACATGACTTCAATACTTTGTGTTCCTCTTTAGTTCCTTTCCTAATGACAGCTCCTGACTCCTCAAGCCCTGAATCCCCTCCCTGACTCTAATATCAAAGTAATGCTAATAATAATAAATCTCATCTTTCCTCAAAATTTTCCCCTTTTCTGATCCCTACCAGAGCCCCTCAGTGCCACTCCCCCCACTAACTCCTCTTTCTTTCCTAGAGGAGATCCCAGAAGCCCTGGCATAGGAGAGGAGCCAGTGTTACCTTCAGGCTCCCCTACCAGCAGCACTAGCCTCTGTCGAGTTGTCTCAAAGCTCTCTCTGTTGTAGGCTATGACCTGTGGGAGGAGATGGGGTAAAAGGAGTGGATGAGGGGTGCCAAGTCTAAGGGGAAGGAGGAGTAGAACCAGAGGACTTGCCAAGGGGAGGAGGAGAATAATGAAAGGAGAGGAGGAGGGGTGGGGTGGGTAACATCTGTGCAGCTGGATATTGACTAATTGCCATGCAAATTATATGCAAATAGCATGCAAATAAAGATCCTAGATGCCTTCCACCTCTGGGGAGCCATAGAATGTCAGAGCTGGAAGACATTTTTCTGATCATCCGAGCCCAACCCCTTCATTTTTCAGAGGAGGAAGGTTGATGGGGGTGGGAAGACATTAAAGGGCTAGAGATCTGGGGTCACCATTGGGGCTCCCTCTGATACCTCAATGATTTGTTGGCCTCTGTCTTCAAGTGTAGGAGTCCCATAGAGGAAACCAGGCTGACTGGGGCTGCGCTGGGTATAGCGGAGCCATCGAGGTAAATCTGGATGCCCCAGTAGGTTGGCGTGAAATGTGACAAGAGTATTGGGTCTGGGACCTGAGAGGAAGAGGGGAGATAGGTGCAAGGGTGCTTCAACACCCAAGTGTCCCATCTTCTAGAGGAAAAGGCACTCAATAGCCCCTCCTCGTGGGCACCAGAAATTACCAATGTAGTTGGCTATCCAGAGAGGTGAGTATCCCTTTCCTCAGCCCTTCCACCCTGATTGATCACAGAAGTCCCATGGGCCTTCTGTGCTCTATTGAGGGTTTGGGGGAGTAGCCTTCCTCACCAGTATCAGGCAGGCCCAGGAAGCTAGCAGGCTCCAAAGTATGAATGAAGGCTCTCCCAATGAGAGGATACAGCGTCTGCTGGGCCACAATACCTCCAAGCCTAGACAGGAGTCCTGTGGGGACACCAGTACATACAGGTCCAAATCCCAGAGCCTCAACCTCCCTTCAGCTTAGTTTGACCAATTTCTAGGAATACAATTCACATCTGGAAGCAGGTTGGGAGAGGGGGACAGGTTAGCCAGAAGGATGATGGGGAAGAGGAGAGTTCCTCTTTCTTCTCCTTCCCCTCTCCCTGGACCGACCCCATATTTACCCTATACCCATGTTGTGGAATGTATGACATATGTACTAGAGCATGCTGGAGGAGGCTGCTCTCCTTCCCCTCTTCACATATGCTTGAGGACATTTTCCCATCACCCACCCCTCTGCCCAGCAGCCCAAGAGGAATACTTCCTCCCTCCCCTGTCTGGGTTAAGTTGGAGGGCTCACATGTGGTGTGAGGGTTGCAGTTTGGGCACTTGGTCCCTAAAAGGTTCACCATCACTGCCCTATACCCAAGTTGCCCTAATTCCTCCCGTGTTCTAGCAGAGCTGAGAAGCATTGCTATCTGGGAACCACAGAGTGACCCCTGCTCTGAGAAGGTGTGACATTGTGGTAAATTTGGGGACGAGTATACTGGGGCAGGAGCTAGAATAGCTCTTTTCCCTGACCCTCAGTTCCTGGGGGGAAAGGAGTCTGAGTAGTGTAGTAGTTGTTGATCACAACATAATTATTTTTTGTTATGATTTTTAATTATATATAATAGAATTAGTTTTTCTTTGTTATGATTTCATCTTAGGGGGGAATTTAGAAGGGAAACCCCCACCCCATGATCCTGTTTGAGCTCTAGGTACAGTAGTTGGCAGTACTTACTGTGTCCACATGCTCCTATCCAATAATATTTTTCCTAGGCATAATGTTTGAGGAGAATGAGTATTGGGGATGTAGCTAATAAGGGATGATTTGTTAACAGGAATTCCAGTAGTGAGCAAGATATGAATACAGAATTGGCCACAGGGTGAAGAGATGTGGCAATGTATTGTGATGGCTTGGAGGATAAATAGAGGCAAGCAGAATAGGGAGTGGGGCAGGACTATCCTGGGACATAATGTTATCTTCACTTATAGCCCCTCAGAGTTATCAAGAGTTATCAGACAGGAGTTCTACTGGGGGAGGGTAGGAGGGGGAATGGGTCCGATTCTGGATTCTTCTGGGGAGGGTGATAGGGGACTCCTAGGAGTGGGGTAAAAACAAAAACCAGCTTTGAGCTCCCTGGACTTCTCTTGATACTGGTCCCCTCCCCCCTCTGCCAAATTTAGCCAGGGCTGGGCTACAGGGCTGGAAGCGGGCTGGGCAGCTATGCATGCTATCCATGAGGCCAGCCCATTAAAGGGAATGGGACAGAAATCTTGGGCAAAAGCTGGGAACCACTTCTAACCCTTTTTTCCTAGGTTCCCTCAATCCAACAGTCCCCCACCCTACAGCCACCAAGTGACTCCCAGCTCCCAGCCTAGTCCCCAAAGCACCATACTTGACCCCATAGAGAGTCCTGATCCCTCAGCCCACTTCTCTCAGTCCCAACCGCATTGCGCTCACACCTCACCAATTCCCAACCCCTCAACCTGGTCCTTTCGCCCAGCCGTTCAGCTGGCCCCAGGTCTCCTAGGACAGATTGATCCCCACTTGCCTAAGAGAAGATAAGTCCAGACCAGCACTGGAGCGGCCGCCATCTCTGCCCCAACCCCAGCTGGGGCCCCTCTGACTGACACAGACAGGCGGGTGCTGGAGGGGGGGGAGAGGGAAGGAGGAGAGGGTATTCAGACAGAGTAGCTGGGTCCTAGTTGCAGTCCCAAATATTCTTTGCTGTTCACTGTGCTTTGCTCCTACCCTAAGATGGTGACTAATTTGGGAGGAGAGAAAGAGAAAAGGCTATGCCAAGGCGCAAGGATGCCGTATGCCCCTTAGGGTCATGGAGGTACACGTTTATCAATTTCTCTTCATGTCTCCCCAAACAAAGCCCTCATGGGCAAAAAAAAGTCCTGTGCTGGGTGTTGGGAGAAGTATGTCTGGCCAGGATGGGGTAAGTGGCAGCCTGCCTAATGGCAGCTTGCCTGGAGGCAGGGGAATGGATGAGGTCACCTCTTATTTCCTGTGCTATTGGCTGACTCTCCCCAGAGAGAGGGCACCAGCTGGGTTCTTTATTTTATTGTTTCATTTGTGTGTGTTTCTCTTCTTTTTCTTTAAGAAACACTTTATTGATGCCTTTTTAAAAAACAAAATTCTTTAAATCACTTTATAATGATAATCCCTATCCCCACCCCACCAAGATAAAACACTTCCTTGTAACCAGGCAGTTGAGCAATACAAGTTAACCCACTGGCCATATCTGACTATGTATGCCTCATTCCACACCTACATCCACACCCTCTGAAAAGAGTCAGGAGGACTGCTTTCCCCTCAGTCTGCAGAAATCTGGATTGCCCTCTGTAGTGATCAGAAGTCTTTCAATGTTGTTTTCCCCAATAGTATTGCAGTCATCCTGGTCACTGTTCTTCCAAGGCTGCTTCCTTCACCCTGCTTAAGTTCATACAAAAGTCTTCAAATGACTTCACATTCTTCATATTTATAGGTTTTAAAGAAATGATAATATTCCATAATATCCATACACCACTATTTGTTTAGTCATTCCTAGATGGATGAGCACTCTTCTTTCCAGTTCTTTGTTACAAAAAGTGCTGCTACAAATATTTTGCACGTATGAGGTTATCCCTCTCTCTTCTTCTTCCCCCTCTTTCTTTTTCTCTCTCTCTCAAATCTTATCTATTATAAACTCATCATCAACAACAACAAAAAAAATCAACAAATCTAAACATTTCAAAATACAATGAGGAAAGAGAGGGTCAAATAACAGAACCTACATGGAGTAGTTTCCCCCACAGTCTACTATTTGACTCATTACCATATTCATCCTCATCATTCTGGGGTATATTTAGACTTTTTCCTTATTAATTTCTAAATTTTCAACATCGTTATCATTAACTAAACACTTAGTTTTGAGTTTTCAGAGCATCTTATTTATTTATTTATAAAACCCTTACCTTCCATCTTGGAAACAATACTATGTATTGGTTCCAAGGCAGAAGAGTGGTAAGGGCTAGGCAATGGGGGTTAAGTGACTTGCCCAGGGTCACACAGCTAGGAAGTGTCTGAGGCCAGATTTGAGCCAGGCCCTCCAGATTTCAGGCCTGGTTCTCTCTGTACCATGTCATTTAGCTGCCCCAGCAGGAGACATTTTAAAATGACAACCCATCTAATAAACTAAAGGAAATCTTTTTTTTTTTTTTGTTTCCTGTGAGCAGTTTCTCATCCCTTTTCATCAAAACTCCTAATCTTCTAAGTTTAAATAAATATCAAAGTTAGTGGTTAAACAATTTATTAGTAATGTAACCAACAATAATATGAACATGTAAATACCGATACAAATCATTATTTGCAATGTTAGCTATGGAAATATCACAGCCAGATTCATTTTTTTACCATTGCTATTACTTTTGATCTTTCCTCACATCTAGAACACAGTCCCACCATTCAATTCTCATGATTGCAGTTGTCTCTCAAATCTTCTTGTTTGTTCACAAGATAAGATATAGAGTAGTTCTACCCAGAAAGAAGTTTTCTTCCTTTTCATTCTTTCATTTTTCTCAGTTTCTTTCCAACCCCCACTGCCAATAGTCTCTTCTAAATGACAGTTAAACTCAGTCTCTCTTCAGTCGACAGTTGAAATTCAATCTCTACAAATACCAGTTAAAATTTAATCTCTTTACAAATAGCAGTTAACTCTCTTTGCTTCCTCATAGGCTCCTCATAGATCAAAGTCAAAACTCACACCCTCACTACTGACTTCTCATGAAGTGGCTGTTAAACTGTCATTGTTCAAGATTGCAAAGCTTTTTAAAAATATGATGACAGTATCTAAAATCTTTACAGGAGAAAATGTTTAAATGGATGTTACAAATACTATGTAAAAAACTATGGACTTTTCCTGGAGGGAAGGGAAGGGAAGGGAAGAAGGAAAGTAAGGGAAGGGAAGAGAAGGGAAGAGGGAAGGGAAGGGAAGAAGGAAGGGAAGGGAAGAGGGAAGGGAAGGGAAGGGAAGAGGGAAGGGAAGGGAAG
>NW_025386316.1:0-5109 GCF_016433145.1 Gracilinanus agilis
TCTCTCTCTCTCTTTCTCTCTCTCTCTCTCTCTCTCTCTCTCTCTCTCTCTCTCTCTCTTTCCCCTTTAACTCCTCCCTCTCTCCCAACCTCCCTTTCTCATTGTCTTTCTATAATGAGGGCCAATAAAGCCATTAGTCATCTCCATTTGATTCCCTGTCCTTTGCTCTTGTACATAACTTGTCCATGTATTTTTCTGAATATACAATTCTTTAATTATGTCTTTTATGCAGTTGCCTTAGATGAAAACCATTATTGGTAATATCTTGTAGCTTATTTATCTTCTCCATGTGTGATTCCAATACTGAAAATAGAGGAATTAAACAAGCACATTACTCGTATATTCAGAAAAAGTTATTTATTTGTTTGAGCAACTCTTTAAGTAGCTGCATACACTATCAAACATTAGATAAATAAACTATAAATGAAGAAATACTCTGATTAATTCAACATGTACTTCTTAGTAGTAGTACTCATTTCTGAGATCAGTCTTGTCCTGCACAACTTGAAATCCAACTCAAATAAAATTGGAATCAATTGCCACAATGATAGAAAAGTTAACTTGAGGTCTACAACTACTGTGATCACGAAACTTTCTTTGGTCAGTTTTCTTTTAAAGCCACCAGCACAGACATTGTAAAAACATTCAATCTCCTCTTGCCTTTGTTACAATTTCCTTTTCAGTTGATTAATGAAGTGCTAAATGTATATGAAATAGTTTCAGAAATATATCCTAGCCTTTACCCAAAGCTTCTTAAAAAAATCTCTTTGGGGAAGGAGTAAGATTTTTAAATATTAGAGCAAGAAGGTACCTCAGAGTTATTCTCACTTCCTCATATGGTAAATGAGGAATCTGGAGTCAGAGAGGGATAGTGATTTCCCCAAAGTTACACAAGTGCTCTGAAACCTGGGATCACTTCCGGTGACTCTTAATCTGATATTCTTTTTACTGTACTATTTACCTAAGAAAGGGTAAGAGGATTATGATGATAAAGAAGAAATATTGATCTTTACTACTTATATTAGTACTAACATTATATGAAACAATGAAATAATTGCAATGTGTTTGATTTAGTCTCACAGTGGATAGAGTGCTGGCTTGGAGCCCAAGAAATCTATGTTCAAATGTTATCACAGATACTTACTAGCTGTGTGACGTTGGGCACATCATGTCACATCTGCTTCAGTTTCCTCTTCTGTAAAATTGCCATCATAATGTCACCTATCTCCCTGGGTTGGTTTTGAGGATCAGTTGAGGTAATATTTGTAAATTTCTTAGCTCAGTGCCTGGTTCATAGGCTCTATAAAAGTGCTAGTTATTATTATTACAAATATGATCATGAAAGAGCTAAGTTACTGGATAAGACAGACATTCATTTATGTGTCCATAAAAATGTTGCTTTAATTTAGAGCATGCCCCCTTAATCACAATACTAAGGATATCTTTTTTTTTAATAGCTTCAAATAAAATAAACAAAAATAAAATTTGTATACTATCAAAACAATCATTCAGGAAGACTTTCCTGCATTCTCCCTTTTGACTTAGGTATTAGAATCTTTTACCTTCCCCTCTAAGGCTATCGTATACTCTCTATATATATTGTGTGCAACGTTTTTATTCACATGTTTTCTCCCACATTAGAAGTTGGGCACAGGCTGTTTTTTGGTTTGTTTGTTTGTTTGTTTGTTTGTTTGTTTGTTTGTTTTTGCTCTTTTTTTGTATCTCTAATTCTTATCATAGTGCTTAGGGCAAAACAAATAATTATTAAATGCTTTTTGATTGACAGGTTGAAGCCATCTCTGAAAAGCAGTTTCAGTAGTGTTACCCTTACTATAGTCCAACTTCATATATACAGATATGTAAAAGAAAGTGAGTCACATCATTCATTATGTATTTACCTTCCAGAACTCTACCAGTTTTCAGGGAACTTCTAATCCTTCACTTATTATGTGGAAACTAAAACATGAGTTCTTTTAGGGAATGGGAAGCAGAGAAAGAGGGGCTAGAACTTGAGGAGAGCAAGAAGACGCTGCCCAGCTGTTTATGGGGCTATAGTTGGGCCATATCAGCCACCTAATCTTTGATACAAAACATAATTCTTGGTGCAACAAATTTCCACATCTAATTTAGTCATTTTACTCTGATTCCTTGTGAATAAAAATAATTACTCTTTGTCATTTTTCCCAGTAACCTAAATGTCAGTATTTTAGGTAGAGGCAGTTCTTCAAGGACAGCTGTTAATATAAAGTACCGTCCCACTGAAGCTTGGCTGGCTGCCATAGAGAATCAGGAGATTAGCCTTGCTTGGGTGTTCCAGACAGCAGCATGCAGTTATTATTTCCACAGTCTGTGACTGGAGTTCAGTTTTATTTCTTCTGAATGTGGCTTCTTAATCTTTTAGCCTGCCTTATGGGAAATGTATGAGGGTTTCTGATTGGAGGCTCAGGTTATTATCTTCAGAGCTTTTTCTTGTGTTTGCTAAAGCATAATTCAGTAATCCTAAATTCTCACAAATACAGTAACTAGAATGGGTGAACTTGAAATTTCAGAACACTAGAATATGCCTAAAAACCTAACAAGAGAATTCTCTTCCTCTTTGGCTTAAAGGTGCCATTAGAGATAATGAAAATTCAGCTAACTGCTGAAATGAGGCATTTCGACATTGAGGGGGAAAAGAGTGCGAGACTCAACTAAGTCTAAATCAACTCAATTCAGCCAACATATTTCTGGATAGGCCTGGCACTATGCTAGTCATGAGGGACACAAACACAGAAATGAAGCAATATATGTCCTCAAGGGGCTTATAGTCTTTAAGGGAATAGCAAAATGTACACAGATGTCAGTACAAAATAGATGCAAAATAATTCCAGGGTTAAGGAAACTTTAATGATTTAGAGCAGTGATGGGCAAACTATGGTCCGTGGGCCAGATGCTGCCCCCTGAAATATTCTATCCAGCCACGCGACATTATTCTTAATCTGATGAATATAATGAGTAGGATACAATACAATGAAACTGTGAAAGAGTTGCCTTAGAAACAGATGGACAAATGAGCATTTCCTTTCCTTTGGCCCCCTCTTTAAAAAGTTTGCCCATCACTGATTTAGAGGATTCAGAAACCCCTTGTCTAGGGGGGTGACACTTGTTCTGAGGCTTGAAGTGAGGAAGGGTTTCCAAGAGGGAGTGATGAGGAGGCAAGCATAGGAGATAGCTTGCCTTAAGGTACCAGTCTGGGTTTTCTCCTGCCTGTAAATTTGGCAATGATTGGACTATGTTCAAATTGTTGTTTTCGATTCCCACCTCCATTTTTTCTTATGTAGAAACTTCAAATAGTATTTGGTGAGAGTCGTGGCTGGTTAGGTTAGGCTCCCATCACCCAGACACAATTTGGCTTAAGGGCATCTTGGATCAAGATGTAGTTTGTAATAAAGGGATATATTGTTATTTTATTTAATGTAAGGGCACCCTAAGGAATAGCCTGGCAGGAATTTCTATTGAATTTTTCCACCCGTTTTGAACCATAACGGAATTCCCCAGTAGGTCCTTTTTAGCCTCGTGGTTTTTGGCAAACATGTAATAGTGCAGTCCGTGGATAATTTGGCTCCAATTATTTCTTACTTGCTCATTGGTGCCCTGGAAGGGATTCCTTTAGGACAAAATGAAATTTGACCACTTAATTGAACCTTGCAGCATACACTGCTCTTCATTTTCTCCTTCTCTTTGTGTTTATCTTCAACACAGTGGTATGTGGCAATGGCTAACATTCAAAGAGTTAACATTATGTTTATGGCTTGCAGGTGAGATTTTTGCTTGAGTGTGATACAACTTTAGGTAAGCCTATTTGAAGGATGGGGAAGCTACTAATTTTGGTGTCAGAATTTTAAAAAAGACTTTTTTTTTCTATTGCAGAAGGAAAATTCACTGGTACCTATGGGAATGACTTAGTTATATGCCTTGAGTTCAGTTTGTCAAAGCAATCTCATCTAATTTAGCTCTTGTAAATTTGGTCTGATTCCATTAGTAAATTGATAAAAAAAAAAAGCTAGGGCCAGTTGGATTTAGACCAAATATCTGTCTGCCACCTCGCTTGCCAGCTTGACCTACACTGTTGTGCTGTGTTGCTATGCACTGTTAAACAGATGTTATGATTCATTCCAGAGATCCTGCATTTCATTAGAGGAGAGAAATGGTCCTTTATATTATTCTTTTGGAATCGAGTGGGCTAATCAACAGGCTAGAAATACAGGTCTGTGAGTTGTGATCTGAATTCTGACATTTACTCAATGAAAGTCCTTTACAAAATCACTGGACTCTCTTTCCCCCAGTTTCTTCTTCTGTGAGTTGAGATTATAATTTCTCTAGAATCAGAAAGGAGAAATGTGATTTAAATGATCAATGGGGCATAATGGCTGCCCATTCAAAACTATATGGTAATCCTGTGCACACTTGAAAGCTGCTTCCAGTATTGAATCCCCCTCATGAGGAAGTAATTCTGCTTTATGTTTAGCCAAATATACTTGATATAATTTAAACTAGTTACTGTGAATGGTAAAAAAAAAAACCTGCATTCAAATCCAGTCTCAATTTCTAGCTATTTCATTAGTTCTGCAGACTAGTCACTTTATCTCTTTGTGCCTCAGTTACTTCATCTGCAAAATTAGAGGGTTGCATTCATTCACTGGCTTCTAATGTCCTTTCTAAATGTAAATCTATGATCCTATGACCTTTTGTTAATCTCTCTCTAGAGCAGGGGTCGGCAACCTTTTTGGCTGTAAGAGCCATAAGTGCCACATTTTTTAAAATGTAATTTTGTGAGAGCCGTACAGTGCTCACAGTGCGCCCTCCTGTAACAGCGCCTGAAAAAAAATGGACTTCATGGCTTCTGCAGAAAGAGCCATATCTGGCCCTCAAAAGAGCCAGATATGGCTAGAGAGCCATACGTTGCCGACCCCTGCTCTAGAGACTAACATATGGTCAGTTACCCCAGATATGTCTTCATACATGATGATAGAACCAGACTGACAAAAATATTTGCTTATAATCAATCAGTGAAAATCACCATGCCTCTATTATATAAATATATATGTATATATATATACATATATATAT